>NC_081407.1:841612582-841810082 GCF_030272615.1 Cryptomeria japonica | reverse complement strand
CACCACATTTTCCAATTTTAGAAGGAAATTTAGTTTCCTTACTACTTTCTCCCTATAGTTCTGATATTCTATTTCATCATCGAGAAGAATGATTGGCAATTTTTGGATATCCTCTCCCTTTTTGTCAAAATCCTTGGGTAGAGGAATCCAAAAATTCTCACAAATCCTCAGTATATCTTCCATGTCACCCCGAAATTGAGATTTAAAAACGGATTCCTAACCATTTCCTTGTTTAGCCTCTTGTTCAGCACTAAAGCCATAAACATTGATGAGATGTTTGTGTTAACTCAATATCTATTGTCTGCCATTAAGAAATCCTTGCCCAGAACTATTTTGATCACATAACTACTAAAGGACGCTTATATCTTTGAATGGAAACCAACCTTGTATTTGTGATGCTCCCTAAAAAAACCATTTGCATTTTCCTCTCTTAGAAGTTCCCCTATAAGGAGCCAAAAAAAACTTCTCATTTTTTATTAGGGGATGGCAGGTAGTTGCACTAGATTTAAAATATAAACATCTGTTTCATTCTCCCTAGATTCTAAACATTTATTGCATTTTGATTTATGCATTGATAGACTTATTTAGGCTTATGGTTGATGCTTGGATGGTTACTTATGACTCTATTGCCATCTTAGATGGTAGAGATGGTGCTAGTTACTCTATGTGGACTTATGTTATTTGATATGACTCATGATGTTTGGTGATTTATATGATATCTATATTCATATGTGGAATATATGATTTATGATGTTACTATTGATAGTTCTGATACTTAATATAAGTACAGATCCAATAGCCAACAAGATAAGAGGGGGGGGTGAATCATATAAACTTAATCATCAATGAAAACATCAGATTCAACCTCGGTAACATATATCAGTCATAGAATAAAACTGTCAAACATGTAAACTCAAAAGCATATGAACTATATAAACCTCACAACACCAGATTTAACGTGGAAACCTAAATAGGTAAAAACCACTATGGGATTTTGGACCCACTAAGAAATATACTCTTCTAGAGTATGCTCAGTTAAAAGCCAATCCTGTTAAAGATTACAAAACACATTGCTAGATGTGACCGGTTAAGGGATTTCCCTCAGATCTGTTAGGATCTCCACTTTGTTAGAAGTGACCTTGTCAAAGGATTTCAAACACTCATTTAGAATGTCACCTTGTTAGAGGATTTACTTATAAGACTGTTAAGTCCACTTAGTTAAGAGATTTTCTATTACTTTCACAAGCTAACAGTAATACAATCTATCTGCAACTTTACATCTAAAATGCTAAAGCAGATTCTTATTTGTTCAATCACAATCTAGACATAGAACTAATCTTGTCTATCTGTTGGGCATCAATACTCTGTTATTCCAACAGGTCTTCAAGCTTATGTGCTCGGTGATCACTATGTAGCATCCCTGTGCATACACTTGCCCGCATACACTGTTTATCAATAGTTCCTTATTTATAAACAATCATCTAACCGCTTAATCTCCTTGATCACATTTCCCATGATCAATCATAGCCATCAGATCTTCAATCTTGTCCAGGTTCATTGTATCTTATGATCTGAAAAATGTTTTACCTTGCCTCGGAACTTGCACAATCATCTTGGAACTTGTGTTAGGGTGATGCGGTTCAATCTGAGCTGTAGATCTTCTTGCCGACTTTCCATTGCCTTAGATTTGTTAACAAACTTCTTCCACAGCTTGCCAATCATTGATCCGTTGTAGCTCATCAGCTTCTTTCATTAAATATCACATGTAAACATTTAATGCATTCTGTTATAGCTCAGTTACAACTCAGTGAATACTAAACTTTACTCGGTAGACATTCTGTCTTCATTAACTGACTACGATAACCTTAGGGTTTACCGACTAGGTTCCTTAGGGTTTACCGACTAGGTCCTTTGGCTGATAACATAGTGTAGTATTAACCTTTACATTTTACAACATATGTATGATGTTAAAACAATCTAAAACATCAAGATCTCATCATTGTCTGACTCGGTAGAGTTGCCCATTGAATAACTTATCCCTTTCTTCATCATATTCTTTCCTGTGTCTTTATCGACTTCTTTATGATCTTCATATCATATTTCTTAAGATATGGCAACATCATACTGAATTAGAAAATCAATTTCTTGACATCAATGACAAAATAATAATATCAAGACAGTAAAACATCTTTAATCAGTTATGTCCATAATCATCAACAACCTTCTCAATATCCTTGTTATATTGCCAACAACTATTGTACTAACCCTATTTCATGATTATGGTTTATGTGATGCTTTGATGTTATATTGTGTGATTGTCTTCATGAAAAGGACAATGCCTTATCACTCATTGCGAGCATGATATGGTGTTGTGCTTCTCTTTTCACTTGCCTGTTTATTATGATAGATATATGTGTTGTATATATGTTTAGTGGTGATTGCAAGAGTCCAGTTACTAGACATCAACTCCACCTGGTCTCAAACGTCTAAGTGTGTCCTATCCCAATGACAAGTTGTTGGAGATGGCATGGGTTTCTTTCACTCAGTCTAGGCTCAGTTATTCACCTTGTTAGGTTGTGCCAAGACGCATTTTTTACATGTTTTTTTAGTCTGTAGTTGTTTCTTAGCTACTCCCTAAGTTCATCTTAAGGGGGGGCGTTAGACTAATCTTTTATTAGCTAATAATTATTTATTTAATTATTAGTCTATTATACTCTATGCTTAAGCTAAACATGGGAATCTTATAATTCTTTAGGGTTTTCTCCTTTAGGTTTTCGAGTATCCTTTTATAAGGATTCTCTCTTTGTAATTTCATAACAACTATAATTATTGAATTGCATTCTTGTTGCACAATCAATATGACTCCTCCTTTTTGGAGCTCTGAATTCTGGCCTCCATAGCTGATTTACTTCTCTCCTTTTGTGACAGGTTTGCATGCAGGTGATCTTTGGGGAGCTATAGAGTTGATTTTTCCTCTACTCCAATAGATTATTTAATTTATTGATGGTTATTTATTGTGAGAATTGTATTTAATTTATTGAGATTGATTTAATTATTATGTATTTGTTATTTATTTTATATGTATTTAATTAATATTTTGATTTATTTTATTAATTTAATTATTTAATTAGTTATTGTTGAGATTGATTTATTTTGATATATTGTTTCATAATTTATTTATTTTGATTTATTGTTGAATGATTTATTTGTTAATTATTTATGATTTATTTACTATTCATTTTATTGATGTTTTGATTTATTTTATCGTTAATTTATTCTTGAGTTGATTTATTGATTTTGATTAGTTGTATTATTTATTTATTGTTTAAAATTAATTTGATTTTATATTTTAAGAATCCTTATTTATATGGGTTTATTCATTTAATTTCTTTATTTGAATTTTATTGGGTGATGGATTTTTTTTATTTATTTTGTCAACAAGTGCTATCAAGGTTGGGATAACACCCTATATTCATCAGAATGAAAGCTTACATATGATTGATAGTCAAACGATCCAAACAAATTACTAAAATAGATTATATTAACCTAAGAATGGTGGTCGCCCGCATGCCTATGGTCACCACCTTATCAATACTACCTTCTGACAACTACCCATCTTCTTTAATCATCATCCTTCTAAATGGACCCAAATCTACATTCCTAATTCCAACCCGGAAGACCTCCCATGCTTCCACCATAAATTCAGATTTTCTCATTCTGAGAGCTTCGGCTGCAAGACGGATTTCATCTTCTAGGTCCGAACACTCCACATCAGAGAGAATGGTCGTTGGGTTGAAATAAGGAGCAAGTATGATGGACCACTCCTCATCCACCTCTAGCACCACTCCCCCCATGGCTTCCACATCTTCTTCCCTCAGAAAACCTTCTAGTTTCTCCACGTGGGCTTCCTTTGATAGTAGGACATCTACCAGAAAGCACAATATAGTCTCATAGACGTATCTGTCACACTAGTGCCTCTCTTCACTAAATGAATAGTCAAGCACACCCAGTATAGCTCTTTTCCCTTCGATGTCTATATCGAATAGACTTTCGCACTAGGCTTCCAATGTCTCCTCGTGGGAGGCAACTAAGACCAAATCTGTGCACCATATTGCTTAAATGGGAAATCACATTCTGTGCTACCTTCTCTTTGCTATATAAAGGCCTTGATCTTCTAGAATCCTTCGATCCTTTACCACTTCCTGGTTCTTCCTCTCACGGGTTTTCAAAAATAGAATGGGGATGTCATAGATTACTGTCAGTCCGCATGAGAAAAGTAGATAAGAGAATAACCCTCTTATCCCAATAACAAAAGGAAGCCATAGATTTCAACCTATTCCCATCCTAGGAATATGGGTTGTATCCTCAAGCAATCTTTGTTGGATATCTTTGTTCCCTGTATTTGTAGGTGATATGACTGCTGGCAATGATCCATCTATGCCGTGATTAGCAAGGAGGTCCGCCACTTTATTTCTTTCGTGGTATGTATGTTGGATTTAATAGTCTGTGAACTTTTGAAGGTGCCCATATATTCTAGGAATCCAGGCTTTTAAATGCCAATTTGTAAACCGATGACTTATAATCCTACTAAGGATGACTTTTGAGTCCCCTTCTATCACCACCTTCTTGATATCATTTGTTGTTGTCAATTTTAGCCCTTCCTCTAAAGCTGTGATTTATGCTATGTTATTTGAAACAAACCTCGCTTGGCCACATAAAGAGATGTAGACTGAGAGATAAAGATATAAAGATAGGGAGATAAAAACATCTATGGAGGAATATGGAGAAACAAAGAGATATATAGATAGTGAGATAAAGTGATAGAGATATAGAGATATAAGGATACATAGAGAGAGGGAGAGATGGAGAGAGATACAAAGATTGATATATAGATATATAAAGAGAACTAGAGAAGACAAATAGATACGAAGAAAGAGGGAGAGAAATAAGGGGAGATAGAGAAAGAGATAGATATATACAAGAAGATAAAGGGAGAGAGAGGTAATGATAAAGAGATAGATAGTGGGATACAAAGGGAATGAGGGAGGGAGAGATAGGGAGAAATAGAGAGAGATGGAGAGATGCATATAGAGATAAATATAAAGAGCTGAAGAGGGATAAAGAAAGAGATGGAGATAGAGAAATAGATAGAGGAACGAGTCTGTGTTTATGATTTAGAGAGAGAATAAGTAGAAAAGATATGAAAATAAATATTTAAAGATAATTATTCTACAATATATTAAAATTTAGTAAGAAAAATGTATAAAATATATTAATTCTTTTATTTATTATTTGTAACTTCATAAGACAACAAAAAATTAAATTAAATTTTAACCTAATGTAAATTATACTTTAAAAGAAAAATTGATGATTAGAATAATTTGATAAAATATAAGATAGAATATCCTAATAAAAGAGATTAAATTAAACTATCTTCTTATCAAAAGACGAAAGAAATAAAAAGTAGATTTCTAATTAAGAAAATAAGCATTCTACAATAATTGAAATTCTATTAAGATAAATAACTATAAATTAAATGAATTCTAATAATTTTAAATTATTATTTGTAATTTCATTAAAAAGAAAAAATAATTAAAATAATACTTTCGGTTAATGAAAAAGTAACCAGTTAAAAAAGTGTGAAAAATAGGTAATTCTTTCCTTTTTAATAATTTTGTCTTTTCCACTTTTGAAACTTCAAACAAATATGGAATATTTAAATAATAGAAGATACCATTAAAAGATACTATTATTAAAAGCAAAAAGCAAAGTAGATTTTTATTTTGTACACAATCTTTCTCTAAATAACCATATTAAAGGTATCTTTTTTTGTTTTTTATCATGTAAAAAAAATAAAATTTAATGTAAACATGCAATTGAGATCCATTCAATCAGCTTGCATCCTTCTAGTCAATTTTGAACCATTGATTTGTAGACATTATTTTTCTAGATAATCATATTAAAATATGTCTTTTTGGTTTTTTTTCATTTTTTAAAAATTAATATTAATGTAAACATACAATTGAGAGAAATTCAATTGTCTTGCATCCTTCCAGTCAATATTGAACCATTGATTTCAATAAGTAAGTTGAAAACTTCGTATAGGGTATGCGTTTGACATTATTACCTCAAATTTATCTTGGGACTGTGAATTTTTTATAACGGTAAAAGCAATTTTTTAAGGGACACGAAAACCCTTTACATCAAATTACATAAGATACATCAATTAAATCCCTTTCAAAACAAACCCAGTAGACAAAACCCCATATGGCTATGAGACAACAGACAAACAAAAAAGACTGAGCAACAAAAACTAAAAATCAACACAACTTTACTAGTACCACCTCTTTACTAGTACTAGCATGATGAGCATTAATAGAAGCATGTGACATATCTCGAGCACTCGCATTAGCCTGCATAACTTCCTTCTTGGAAGATAAGGACCACTACTTGAGATTAACACTCCGAATCTCATAAAACACCAACCTGAAGAGACAAAAAACCTCTAGAGAGTTGCTCTTGGTAATGTTAAGCACATCAAACGGGATCTCCTGTTTGGGTTGAAAATCTTGTGGAGTGAAATCCATCAATTCCTAGGAATTATGTTGAGATCTATGGGAGGAAGAGGATGCTTCAACATTGTGAGTTTGGTCTAGGGAATCTTGTTCATCAAAGCTGTCTGGAACCTTCAAAGTGGCCTTTTGAGGCTTAGCCTTGGGTTGTTTTCTCAAACCATCACCAACAACATCAGGGGACCCCTTACTAACACCTGAAGTAACCACCTTAAGCCTTGTTTTATCCTTTTTGTCACTGCAAGGGATGAAATCCCCACCATTACTATCAGTCTCCCAACCTTCTAATTTTCAACCCTCACTATCATTAATCTATCTTGGGACTGTTAGTTGAGCTCATAAAGACAATGGGATTGAGAAATTTTTTTGTTGTTGCAAGGCCTTCAAATCCATTTGAATTATCAATTATATATCCTTCCCTAACATACACTCCTTTAGTATCTATTTTTTTCTTCAATTTTTTTTAATTTTAATCATTTTTTCTACAAATCAGTTAGGGAATTTAATACAACAAGTCTCTACACATCAATTAGTCAAATCAGTCACATGGAATATAAAATAGTTCTACATATACAAATATGTTATAAAAATATAATCAAAAGGTAAACCTATAATAAAATGACCCTCATAATCCAATAATCTCCCTAAATTATTATTCAAATGGTAGATGTTGTTATACATTAATCAACCAATTCAATTCTACATATCATAAGATACTTCTTTATAATACAATATTTTAGCAAGCTGTAATCCACTATATTTACCTTAGAGAACATTACCCTCTCTATTGAATATTCTCATTAAGATATTATTCAATACTGTTAGTTCTTATGCACAAATCAATTAGATTAATTTTACAACATACAAGAGTTCTCTACTAAAACACTTTAGCAAATAGTGGTGTTGACATCATGGAGATCAATTTTGACTAGTAAAAGATGCTCTACATATAAAAATTAGATATAGAAAGGACACTTTAATTATTTTCTACTAATACACATATATTAATTTATCCTAAAGTTAATAAAAGAAGTTTTTTCTTATAACATTTTTGCATAGTTGATTGCACATATCTTTTTTCAAGTTAACCACTTTTGGAACCACCTCTAGGGATCCTTTTTTAATTAAATTTTAATAATTTGTTTACATTTTCTATTTAGGTTTTGGATCTAATTTTATTTGCTTCACATTGATTTCTAAATATTATAGTATGGATTCTCACTAGTCATTTTACCTAGATTCTAAAAAATTATTCCTAAGTTATTTATAAGACTTGTTTCTTCAAAATTTCATTTGCTTTAATTGTAGCACAATTCATGAAATGTGGTGCAAGGGCCACTAATTTTCTAAGGGATGACCCTCCCAAGTCTTCCAGAGCCCAAAGTGTAGAAGGATTAGCAAAAATCATTGTTAAGTTGGTCCAAGTTTTTTGAGGATTTAATAGATGGAGTTGGCTTCTCCATGAGTATTTGAAGAATCAACTTGGTTTCTGCCTTGTAAAGTGTAAACCCATTTGGGAACCAGCAAGTTGCAACAACATTTCATATTATACAATCTTTGTAATCTGGTTATCTCTTTTCTCTATAATCTCCCCTTCAATTATATATTCTCAGACACTCAAATACCCTAAATATATCATCAATTTTTTTATATTATCAAATACAAAAATTTCTTAAGCGCTTTGACAATGGAAAACCCTTTTTTATCAACAAAGTTAAATTAGCTTCATATCTGTTCAGGGTCCTTAAGTGGAAGAGAATTGCATATTCTCGATTTTTTTCATCCTCTTTCCACATCAAGAATCTGACTATGCTATGCTTGCTATCATAGATGTATATAAGAACATCTTTTCAAAAATTAAGGCTTAAAATACTGGAGGTGAATATATAGCTTCTTTAATATTTTTTAACAACATTATTCCCTTTGGAGTCCACTCAAAAGCCTAATTTTTCTATAGCGTGAGTTTTATTAGTTTGACTAATCCTACAAGACTAGATATCAACCTATATTCATCTTTGTACTATAAAACTTGGCCAACCTTCAACTTTCTACCATTTGTGACATCGAATTTAGTATAATATCCTTTATATGTGACAAACTTCCAATTGTTATTCGTGGCATCATCACAATCAAAAATATTCTCTCAGTGGATTATTCCCTTTAGCAGCTTATTAGTTTTGAGAATAATAATTTGATATTCATAAGCTTCATTAATTATGGTCTATAATGTCTTTGTGAACTCACATGATTAGTAAATAAACATGGTATTTTGAGCATCAATTTCAAATAGTCTCCTATTATGATCATTGTTTGGGATTTTTGGATTTTTGGTTTCACCAACAATGATAACAAATTGTTTTTAATTGATCTACTTAATATTTTTCTTTTAGGGAACAAATTGAATGTTGAAATAATCAAAACCTTCATTCATTTACCAAAATCTATTCCTATAAGAGTGCATGTGAACACTCTTCACAATTTATCATTCTTTATTGATAGAAAGATTACTTAACTCTAAGATTAAAATAATTAAAATTCAGTTTTAATCTAATATATTTTTAACTAACTAATAATGTAAACCATTTCCCACCATACCCACCTTTCAATTCACCGATCTCTATTTCCATTTTCATTATTTATTTTTTCTAAGTATTTGTCTTTGTTCTTTACATTTTACATCTAAATTTATTTTCTTCTCATTAATTTCTACACATTAGAGTACGAATTCATAGGATTCAAGGGTATAGTTGATTTTTTGTATTTACTAATGAAGAATTGATATTTTTGGAATCACTTAACCGACTAATAGAAATTCGCAAATAGGGTAGGTGTGAAGTAATCTACATACATTATATCCACAACGTTCTATTAAAAAATGGCCACCTATACAACTATTGTGAAATCCATCTAGTATCTTTTCCACTTTCTCTTTGCCTATGGAGCAAACGAGAACATCATCAAAGTTTCTTTTGAATAGTATACCTTCAACCAAAGCATAGTTGGCACCATGTAATGTATTAAAATGTCTTTTATAATATTTTGTAAATTTGTTAATAATAATTAATTAAAAACAAAAATATGAATAACAATTTATAATTATTAACTATGTATGACATTAAAATTTATTATTTGAAATTCCTCTAATTTAATATCCATTATACAAATTAAAGATAGAATTAAAATTTATGTTAAGAATCGTTAATTTAAAATAAAAGTATTAATAATAGTGTATAATCATTATTTTTTAATGTCATTCAAATTTATTATTCCAGATATCTATAATACCATATTAATTATAAAAATTAAAAAGTAGAATTATAATTTATATTAAGAAAAAATATAAAAAAATAGAAAAAACATAAAAAATTAATGTTGAAAAATGTTGACTCTATCTTTAAAACTTCAAAACTCTATGAAAATGATTAGAAGGTTTATTTATTTATAATTATTTTCATTATATTGTCAAATTAGATACACTTGAAATATTAACAAGTTAAGTTTTGCATAACAAATATGAAGATGCCAAGTTAACAGAAAAAAATGCTAACTACTTATCCTTTATGGTTGAATTTTTGAATTGATTTAATGTCAATAATTTACATAAATCTCTTCCTCAATGTTATAATTTAAAACCATTTCCTAAAATAAATGACAATTGATTTTAGATTAGTATAGTATATAGTATATCAATACCACACATAGAATGAAATTTGGTATCTTTTACATTCAAAACCCTCTTTGTAAGGTTGTCATGGTCATAATTTTATTTAGTTCTAAACAGGTTTTTATATAAGATTTTATAAATTTGTGAAGAATAATTAATTAAAAACAAAAACATGAATAATAATATATATGTATTAACTATTAATGTCATTCAACTTTATTATTTGAAATACCTATAATTTAATATTGGTTGTATAAATAAAAGATAAGATTGAAATTTATGTTAAGAATAATTATTTGAAAACAAAAGTATGAATAATAATTTATAATAATTATTTATGAATTCCATTCAACTTTATTATTCCAAATATCTATAATGCAATATTCATTATAAAAATAAAAACTGGAATTATAATTTATATTAAGAAAAAATCTATAAATGAGAGAAAACATAAATAAAAAAATTAATGTTGAAAAAAATCGACTCTATCTTTAAAACTCCAAAACTCCATAAAAATAATTAGAAGGTTTATTTATTTATATATACTTATTCCATTATACCATCAAAATGGATTGGCTGCCTTATTTTAGGCTTTTTCCTTTAATCCATTTTTTCATCTGCTGATAAACGCTCTACTGATTTCTCATCTGGTGAGAAATGCTTCTCCACTGATTTTTCATGTGGTGAGGAATGCTCCACTTCCTCCATGAGTGGTGACAAATTGGGATGATGTGGCAAATGGCAACGAGTAGGATTAGAAGTGTTGAGATGAAGGTAAATGGAAAAACACCAAACAACTCAGCAAATGAAGATGAAGATGAAGACACAAAAGGATAATGGAAATCCAACTATATTTATAGAGACCACATTATGAATAGTTCAAATGATGGTGGGATTGAATCATTCATCATCACAAAGAGAGTGGAATTTAGTCACCCGCTAGTCTGGCTAGAGAGGAGTAATTTATTTGGAAAATTGTGGTTTACTTCAGCTCTAGATTTTGATTTAGTTCACATCATCTAGGGTATAAGGTACATTGGTTACCATTAATTGAGTTTTATCAACTTATTTTATAATGCTAGCAATTGCACCTTAGTGTGCAATGGTTATGTCGAAGAGGTGTGGAAAGTCAATGAGGAATAAATTTGGTCAATTTATTTTGCATAAATTTGTGGAGTACATGAATAAAGTTTCAAAATAATTATTTATGAATGATATCGTATGCAAGATTATTCGTTACGACACTTCATCCTCAGTTTGCCAATTGTTGGCAATATAGCATTATAATAGACAATGGGTGATTGTTGACATTTCAATAAGGATATTGAGAAAGTTGTTGATGATTATGGATATAACTGATTAAGGATGTTTATTGT
The DNA here is from genome assembly GCF_030272615.1 of Cryptomeria japonica. Lineage (NCBI taxonomy): Eukaryota > Viridiplantae > Streptophyta > Pinopsida > Cupressales > Cupressaceae > Cryptomeria > Cryptomeria japonica. The sequence goes on along the minus strand of NC_081407.1, from coordinate 841,798,470 downwards.
CTTGATATTATTATTTTGTCATTGATGTCAAGAAATTGATTTTCTAATTTAGTATGATGTTGCCATATCTTGAGAAGTATGATTTGAATAATATAAAGATGTTGGTAAAAGACACAAGAAAGATTATGATGAATAAGATGATGAATAAGGTATTCAATGGGCAACTATTACCGAGTCAGAAAATGATGAGATCATGATGTTTAGATTGTTTTAACATCATACATATGCTGTAAATTGTAAAGGTTAATACTATACTATGTTACCAAGCAAAAGAACCTAGTCGGTAAACCCTAAGGAACCTAGCCGGTAAACCCTAAGGTTATTGCTATTGGTTAATGAAGGCAGAATGTCTATCGAGTGAAATTTAATATTTACCGAGTTGTAACTAAGTTGTAACCGAGCTGTAACAGAATGCATTAAATGTTTACATGCGTTATTTAATGAAGGAAGCTGATGAGCTGGAACTGATTAAATGATTGGTATGCTGTAAATATAGTTTGTTAATGAATCTATGGCAAGGGAAAGTCGGCATGAAGATCTACAGTGCAGATTGAACCGCAATACCCTGGCACAAGTTCCAAGAAATATATGCAAGTTCCTAGGCAAGGTAAAACATTTTCAGATCGAAAGATGCATTGAACCTAGACAAGATTGAAGATCTAATGGTTATGATTGATCATGGGAAATGTGATCAAGGAGATTAAGCGGTTAGATAATTGTTTATAAATAGGAAACTGTTGATAAACAATGTATGCGGGCAAGTGTATGCATAGGGATGCTACATAGTGATTACCGAGCACAGAAGCTTGAAGACCTGACTGAATAATAGAGTATAGAAGCCCAGCAGATGGACAAGCTTAGTTCTATGTCTAGATTGTATTGAACAAATAAGAATCTTCTTTAGCATTTTAGATGTGAAGTTGCAGATAGATTTTAGTACTATTATTTTTTTGAAGTGACAGAAAATCTCTTAACCAAGTGGACTTAATAGTCTTATTTGTAAAACCCTCTAGCAAGGTTACATTCTGATTGAGTGTTTGAAATCCTTTAATAAGGTCACTTCTAACAAGGTGAAGATCCTAATAGATCTGAGGGAAATCCCTTAACCGGGTCACATCTAGCAATGTGTTTGTAATCTTTAACAGGATTTTCTTTTAACCGAGCATACTCTAGAAGAGTATATTTCTTAGTGGGTCTGAAATCCCATAGTGGTTTTTCCCTATTTGGGTTTCCACGTTAAATGTGGTGTTATGATGTTTATGATGTTTATATGCTTTTGAGTTTGCATGTTTAACATTCTTGGTTATATTACTAAAGTATATGTTACCAAGGTTGAATCTGATGTTTTTATGGAAGATTAAGTTTGTATGATTCACCCCCCACCTCTCATCTTATTGGCTATTGGATCTGTACTTACATTTAGTATCAGAACTTTCAATTGGTATTAGAGCCTTGGACTCTAGAAGAAAAGTTTAAACCTGCACTTGAGTTAAAGATCCAAAGATGTATAAGAGGGATGCACCGAAGTTGAACAAGTCAAGTTTCTCTACATGGCAGAAAAGGATGAAGTTGCATCTGTCAGGAGTTGGAGAATATGTTGTATACTATCTGGAGAATGATTTTGTTACACCGAGCACCTATCCATTGACTATGGAAGAGATAAAGGCAAAGCAAGAACATATTCAAGCAATGATTGAAATAACATCTGCATTGACCGACTCAGAGTTTAGTGATCTAGAAGGCTGCAATGATGCAAAGACAATGTGGGATAAGCTCATATCTGTGTATGGAGGAGATGAACATGTTCAAAGAGCAAAAATAGATAGTCTAAGAGGACAAGTTGAATCTATGAGGATGAATGAAGGTGAGAACATAACTCAGTATAGTACAAGACTAAAGGAGATTGTCAATCAAGTCAAAGGAGTAGGTGGAACTATTGAAGAAAAGGATATAACAAGTAAGTTGTTGAGAACCCTTCTACTAGCTTATGCAATCTGAGTCTCTGCAATCAATGAATTGAGGTTTGTACCTAATATGCTAGTTTATTTAGATGCTACTATTGGTAAGCTACATACATTCGAATTAAGTAACTTTGATAATAGTGGTTCTTCGGTAAATAAAGTTGAATCTGCATTTAGTTCTTTTCATCTTGATGAATCTAATGATTTCAATGAAAGAAAGTATAAGTACTCTGAAGGAGATCACAGTGGAGCAAGTGAAAGATTTCGTAAGAACATGGAAGAAGTACACAAACTGTATGAGGAAATCAAAAAGCAAGAAGAGTTTGAAGCACTATTAGCCAAAAGGTTACCGAGAGGCAAAGGTAAGTATAAAGGGAAACTACCTTTGAAATGTTTCAATTGTGATAAAATAGGACACATAGCTTCTAACTATCCTGACAAAGATTCTACTGAAAAGAGAGATTACCGAGATGATAGACAGAAAGATAATAATTACATAGGACACCGAGACTTCAGAAGAAGAGATAGAAAGACATGCTTAATAGCCGATGAGGAATCAAATGATGATAAATCAGATGAAACTGATATAGAGAAAGTAGTTTATGTGCCTATCAAAGATGGATCAGATGAAGAAAGGTATGAAGAAAAAGCCCTAATATCTCACATAAACACTAATTATTCTTGGATCATAGATAGTGGATGTTCACATCATATGACAGGAGATAAACACAAGTTTGTTATATTAGAAGATTATGATGGAGGCTATGTTAGATCTGGTAATGATGCACCATGTCCGGTGAAAGGTAAAGGATCTATAACACTTCTTGACAATGCAAGATGCAATGATGTTTATTGGGTTGAAGGTTTGAAATACAATTTGTTGAGTGTAGCACAACTAAACAACACAGGTTACCGAATAGAATTTCAGAAAGGAATTGTCAAAGTTCATGACAAGAATGGAAAGTTAGCTGCTACCGGGACACAAACAAAAGGTAACACATTTCACCTTGACTCAACTCGTAACAAGTGTTTGTATGCAAAGATAGATGATACCTGGTTATGGCATTAAAGGTTTTGTCATGTAAATTTTGATAATCTGATCAAAATAAGTAAGAAGCATGGAATAAGAGGTCTACCAAGTCTTGAAAAACCTGAGAATGCTATGTGCTGAGGATGCTAGATGGGTAAGATGACAAGATCAAGCTTTACAAGTAAGTCTTACACTTCTAAGGGAATTTTAGATCTAGTGCACACTGATATTTGTGGTCCTATGAAAGTTCAAAGCTATTATGGTGATAAATATATCATATTATTTGTGGATGACTATTCAAGGATGATGTCAGTAATGTTTTTAAAAGATAAATCAAAAGATTTTCAAATGTTTAAATGGTACAAGGAAAGAGTTGAAAATGAAACAGGAAGACAACTGAAATGTCTTAGATCATATAGAGGAGGAGAGTTCACATCTGATGAATTCAACTTATTCTACAATGATCATGGTATTAAAAGACAAGTCTCTGCACTGAGAACTCCACATCAGAATGGAATAGCTGAGAGAAGAAACAGATCTATTATGGATTGTGCCAAAACACATATGATTGAAAAGAAGGTGCCACAAACATTTTGGAGAGAAGCAATAAGCACAGCTGTTTATACCCTGAACTGAGTACAATTGAAGAAAGGTACTTTGAAGACACCATATGAAATCTGGTATGATAAGAAACCTAATGTAAGTTATTTTAAAATCTTTGGAAGTAGATGCTATGTTCACAAAGATGATAGAAATGGCAAGTTTGATCAAAAGAGTGAAGAAGGAACATTTCTAGGTTATTCTTCTAGAAGAAAAGCATTTAAATGTCTGATCAAATCATCTAACAAAATAGTAGAAAGTGCAAACGTGAAAATTGATGAATTTGCAGAAAGAAATGATGAAGGAAATTCCAAGGAACCAGAAGACTATGATGAATTTGTCTATGTTCAATCGAGAAGTCTTATCAAGAAGACTATTGAAGTAAATGAAGAGAATATCTAGTTACCGAGTGATGAAGAAGATCATACAGAGCCTACTGAGCCTATATTAGCCAAGTATGTCAGAAGACATCATGCACCAAGTTAGATTATAGGAGATAAGAATGAGCCAGTAATGACAAGGAACAAACTGAGATAGAACACATGTCTGATATCTGAATTTGAACCGAGAATAGTGAAAGAGGCATTTAACAGTGAAGATTGGATAAATGCTATGACAGGAGAGATTGATCAAATCAAGAAGAATGACACATGGACACTAATCCCAAGACCAAAGGACAAAAATGTAATCAGTACAAAGTGGATTTTCATAAACAAGCTAAATGAAAAAGGAGAGGTCATTTGAAATAAAGAAAGACTAGTTTGCAAAGGTTATGCTCAAGAAGAAGGAATTGATTATGGTGAAACTTTTGCACCTATTGCTAGACTTGAAGGAGTAAGAACATTGTTGGCATATGCTGCTTTCAAAAATTTCAAGGTATATCAAATGGATGTCAAATCTGCATTTCTGAATGGAATATTAGAAGAAGAAGTTTTTATTGAAAAACCTGAAGGATTTGTTGAAGACAAGAATAAAGATCAGGTATGTAAATTGAACAAAGCTTTATATGGTTTGAAACAAGCACTTAGAGAATGGTATGAAAGATTCCACTCTTATTTGATTAAAATTGGTTTTATAAGGACAAGTGAGAACAAAAATATGTACATGAAGAATGATGAAAATGGAATACTGATCTTAGCCATATTTGTTGATGATATTATATTTTGTGGAAATGACTCTTTATGCAAGAACTTTGGAAATGAAATGAGCAAAGAATTTGAGATGTCATTAATCGGTGAGATAAAGTATTTTATAGGTTTATAGATACTACAAATGAAAAATGAGATTTTCATTACTCAATCCAAGTACATAAAGGAAATCTTGAAGAAATTTGGAATGGAGGATTCAAAACCAGTAAGTACTCCTATGACTACCAACTGTAAATTATCAAAGAATGATGAATCTGCATTTGTTGATGAGACACTTTACCGATCCATGATTGGAAAGCTACAATATGTTGTTCACAGCAGACTAGCCATAGCACATGCAGTAGGTATAGTTGCAAGATTCTCTGCAGGTCCTAAAGAAACACACATGACAACAATCAAAAGACTTTTTAAATACTTGAAAGGCACTGAGGATTATGGCTTAGTATATCAGAAAGGAAATGATTTTGATTTAAAAGTTTATACTGATGCTGATTGGGCAGGCAACATTGATGACAAAAAAAGTACAAGTGGAGGAGCTTTCTTTTTAGGAGAAAGACTAGTGAGTTGGCTTAGCAAGAAACAAGGATGTGTTTCACAGTCAACAGCAGAAGCTAAATATGTTGCTACAACATTGAATTGTACTAACATTGCAGGGATCAAACAACTATTGGAAGGTATAAATGAGAAAGTTACCAAGCCAGTAACTATATTCTGTGACAATACTAGTGCCATTAATATTTCAAAGAATCCTGTTATGCACTCTAAGACAAAGCACATCTCTATCAAATATCATTATCTTAGAGAAGAAGTTGAAGAGAAGAAAGTGGTGTTGGAGTATGTTAGCACAAAGGAACAAATAGTAGATATCTTCACCAAACCACTACCAAGGGACACTTTTGAATATCTCAGAAGTAAGTTAGGGGTCCTGCCCCTATCTTCTACTCATTGACCGAGTTCAGTGAAAGCATCAATCTGATGACTCTAACGAATATCTTTTAGGAGTTGATGCTAATTTACACACTTTAGGATGTTTTCTAAAGGTGTACAGGAAATATTACAGGAATTATTACAGCAAACAATACAGGGAACAAGAATTAAAGACAAAATGCTCTGATCGAGACTGAATTGACAAATTATAGCAGGAATTCACTTCATACAGGAAGAAATTATGTTTTAGTTCTTTACTTTTTGGAATTGTTGTCAAAGGGGGAGAAAATGGAGAAAGGGGAGAAGACTAAGATTGGAAAGAAAACTGAAGAAAACAGGAGAAATCTAATGTATGGGGGAGAGCATTTTAGAATTTAAGAATCACAGCAATCCGAATCTTTTTAGGTCAAATCAATTGGTTTTGCCATCAATGCCAAAGGGGGAGATTGTTGGCAATATAGCATTATAACAGACAATGGGAGATTGTTGACATTTCAATAAGCATATTGAGAAAGTTGTTGATGATTATGGATATAACTGATTAAGGATGTTTACTATCTTGATATTATTATTTTGTCATTGATGTCAAGAAATTGATATTCTAATTCAGTATGATGTTGCCATATCTTGAGAAGTATGATTTGAAGAATATAAAGATGTCAGTAAAAGACACAGGAAAGATTATGATGAATAAGAGGATGAATAAGGTATTCAATGGGCAACTTTTACCGAGTCAAACAATGATGAGATCATGATGTTTAGATTGTTTTAACATCATACATATGTTGTAAATTGTAAAGGTTAATACTATACTATGTTACCAAGCAAAAGAACCTAGTCGGTAAACCCTAAGGTTATCGCTATCGGTTAATGAAGGCAGAATGTCTATTGAGTGAAGTTTAGTATTTACCAAGTTGTAACTGAGATGTAACAAAATGCATTAAATGTTTACATGCTTTATTTAATAAAGGAAGCTAATGAGCTGGAACTGATTAAATGATTGGTATGCCATAAATATAGTTTATTAATGAATCTATGGCAAAGGAAAGTTGCAATGAAGATCTACAGTGCAAATTGAACCGCAATACCCTAGCACAAGTTCCAAGAAATATATGTAAGTTCCTAGGTGAGGTAAAATGTTTTCAGATCGAAAGATGCATTGAACTTGGACAAGATTAAAGATCTAATGGTTATGATTGATCATGGGAAATGTGATCAAGGAGATCAAGCGGTTAGCTAATTGTTTACAAATAGGAAACTATTGATAAACAATGTATGCAGGCAAGTGTATGCACAAGGATGCTACATAGTGATTACCAAGCACAGAAGCTTGAAGACCTGTTTGAATAACAGAGTATAGAAGCCCAGCAGATGGACAAGATTAGTTCTATGTCTAGATTGTATTGAACAAATAAGAATCTGCTTTAGCATTTTAGATGTGAAGTTGCAAATAGATTTTACTACTGTTATTTTTTGAAAGTGACAGAAAATCTCTTAACCGAGTGGACTTAATAGTCTTATTTGTAAAACCCTCTTGCAAGGTGACATTTTGATTGAGTGTTTGAAATCCTTTAACAAGGTCACTTCTTACAAGGTGAAGATCCTAACAGATCTGAGGGAAATCCCTTAACCGGGTCACATCTAGCAATGTGTTTGTAATCTTTAACAAGATTTTCTTTTAACTGAGCATACTCTAGAAGAGTATATTTCTTAGTGGGTCCAAAATCCCATAGTGGTTTTTCCCTATTTGGGTTTCCATGTTAAATCTGGTGCTATGAGGTTTATGATGTTTATATTCTTTTTAGTTTGCATGTTTAACATATTTGGTTGTATTACTACAGTATATGTTACCGAGGTTGAATCTGATGTTTTTATGGAAGATTAAGTTTGTATGGTTCACTCCCCCCCTCTCATCTTGTTGGCTATTAGATCTGCAGTTATATTTAGTATCAACTTATTTTATAATGCTAGCAATTGCACCTTAGTGTATAATGGGTATGTCGATTAGGTGTGGAAAGACAATTAGGAATAAATTTGTCCAGTTTATTTTGCATAAATTTGTGGAGTACATGAATAAAGTTTCAAAATAATTATTTATGAATGATATCGTATGCGAGATTATTCGTTATGACACTTCATCCCCAGTTTGCTAATATGATAGGGAATGGGATTAAGTCATTTGTTAGTTGGGCGAGATGATAAAGAGAGTGGGATGGAGTCATTTTCTAGTTGGGCGAGAGAGTAGTAATTGAGATGGAAAATTGTCCCACATCTAGGGGGGTGGTAGGTAGCTGCACTGGTTACAAATACTTCTCTGATTTCAATTTTTTTGAGATTATTTTGGGATAAAGCACAAATGGAGGTTCATCAACTTCTTTTGCAATTTTAGCGTTCAAATATAATTTTCATTTCTGTCTTGATTCTTTTAAAACAGAAGTATATCAGTAGTCATTATATCTAATTTTGTTAAACATATCTTGTCTCATGTGCATGATTTCACAAATGCCCTAGTGCAATATGGATATGAATAAAGTTGCACCACTGCTCCAATTAAAATATAAAAATTCTAACTATAGAGGCAAAGTGGGAGGTGTAATGTCGTAAATTGTTCACCCTTGCTATGGTGGTACAATTCGATGATTGGTTTAGCACCCACCTTAGTTTGTTTTGCATCTTGTATTTCTAATTCCCTTTAAGCATTTAATTAATTAATTTAATTAAATCTAAATTCATATTTCATCACTTCATACATTATAAAGTTGGGCCCTTTTACTTTGAGTGTGCCTCTTTTATTTTAATCCTCTAATAAATCATTAAATCGTAAACCCCAATTATATCTTATTTTGACCTTTAAGACCCGATTTGGCATGTTAAAACTTCTCAAAATCAGCTGTAACTTTGGGATTCTACTAATATCATCATATATAATGACCCTGAGAATTTGGTGAAAAGTTGGTTCGATCGTGTGTAAGTTACGCATGGTTCCTGACATTTTTCCCAAAATTTCTAGAGCATAATTCTATGATATTATAATGCTTAACCCCAATAAATTGGCATAAAATTCAAATCCTAGGTCATCCTAAAGATGAAATTAAGATCTAGTGTTTCATACATAAGAGCTCCCTTTCTTCATTTGAAGACCTGAAAGTATTTAGCTAACAGCTAGCGATTATAAGGAGCCTTCCATGCAGTAACAGAGAAGATCTTTTGGAGTGTTCAACAAAATTTAACATCTATCAAACATTCATAAAGCATTATTTCATCAATTGGAGGATTTCAAAGATGTAGGAAAGCAATAGGAGATCACCGACTGAAGATTGGCTTGTATCCCTCCCTTGGGGTTGGGTATGATTTCATGTTGTTTCCATGTCTTTGTATGAACTTCATTAAATAATTTTGTAGATTTGCATTTATGAGTTAGATCACTTAGCATCATTGATTTAGAGCATTTACTTTGGCAATTACAAGCATCTATGGTTTACTCTTTAAAGCAAAGGGTTACCCTAGATTATTTGCATTAATCATTTTAGGGTCTTGCACACACTATTTTACTCTACAAATCGGCTATCTGTTGAGGTAGAAATCACCAAAATAAGGGTTTGACTAAGGAAACACCTCATATAGCCACCCAAAACCCTATTTTCTATTACAGGTGCGGGTATAGGATGTGATCATCATTGCAAATTACAGGTCCAACGGAGCATATAGGAATAGTCTCGTGGATCAAATTTGAGAAAAAAATTACTAGGACAGGGGCATGGCACCTTGGTCCTCCTAATTTAAGGTGGATTTTAGCAGAGTACCAGTTCAAAACCTTCAAATTGGAGTATGTCAGTTACAGCTTCCTATTTGCAAAATCAAGATAGGGGCGTGGCACCCCTATCCCACACAGTTTGACTCAGATTTCTAGCATAGATTCACCTCTAAAATCACTTCCTAATCTGTACTTTTCAACTGCGCATAAGTTAGTTTCAGTTTTGGATTTTCAAATTAGGTTTGCTTGTGTATACTTTTATTCTAGGCTTATCATTCAAATCTGCACTTTGCATCACTTCTACTCCTCATTTACAACAAAGGAATAGAAACCCTAAGAGGTAATCCTTGGCTCTCTCTTCCTCATAGGAAGTAGCCAAAGTATGTTACCTCCCTAGGCTCTTTCGTATTCCACTATGTGTACGTGAGAGTGGGATTAGGGTTTATTTGCTTAGTCTGACTTTTTCCCCTACATAGGAGGCTATTAGTACATTTGAATTTTTTTAATACACCTTTAGTTATCATTTTCTTGGTTTCTTTAAAGTTAGTAATGGGGGTTTGGGTAAACAAGGGTTGAATGGTAATTGAAACATGGATGGTAATTAATGTTCTTCTCTTATGTTGGGTCTTTTCCAAAAGGTTCACAAACTTTAAATCATTTCTACTCATATATTTACTATCTTTGCTAGCATTATTATAGTATCATGTAAATATTTAGATGTATGTTAGAAGTCTTTATAATGGTGTTTCATGTTTTGACTTATATATGCTGCAAGTTCCTACACATTAGTTAGTATTGAATCAGCGACATAGATTATTGAACAAACTTACTAAGGTATTATTCAATACTATAAGTTCTTATCTATCAATCAACTAGCTAAATTTTACAACATAGGGTAGTTCTCTATATTAAAACATTTTTATAAAGAGTGAGGTTGACATCACAAAGCTCAATTTTGACTACGAATGGATGGTCTAATAGGTACATATTTGATATAGAAAGTACACTAATAATATTTTTATTTCTCATATGATGGCATTGATATTATATGTCCTCATTGTTGTTCCAAAAGCTATGTTCTTTATCCTCTTTCATTTAACATTAAAATAATACTTCAAATTTTATTTTATTTTAATCATTATACTACTGGTTAGGGCCAGTCCCCTTTATTGATATATAATAATAATTACATGATTGGTAAGTCCCCTTTGAGATAAAATTTTTTCTGTTTATATTTTCCAAATATCACATAGGATTACTATAATTTTAAACTCTCTCAACAAACCTTAATCTATTACAAAAAATGCCTACTTGCGCATATAGTTCATAAGAATATAATTTTAGAGACATCTTTCACCATCTAATAATGCTTTCTGTGTAAATATATATCCATCTTCCTTTTCTATCTAACTTGTTTACCTACTAAAACATATAGGAGATTATTCAAAAAAACTCAAAACATGGGGGAACTTCTAACTTCTCTGACCTTCAATATTGTCTTCCATTTCTTCATTTTCCACAAGTCCTTGTAATTATGCATTGCTTCTATGACTCTGTAGCTCCAAACCTTCTATCTCCATTAACTTTTCTATCCAGTTTAGCTCTTGATTCACCACCACATTTTCCAATTTTAGAAGGAAATTTAGTTTCCTCACTATTTTCTCCCTATAGTCCTGATATTCTATTTCATCATTGAGAAGAATGATTGGCAATTTTTGGATATCCTCTCCCTTTTTGTCAAAATCCTTGGGTAGAGGAATCCAAAAATTCTCACAATTCCTCAGTATATCTTCCATGTCACCCAGAAATTGAGATTGAAAAACAGATTCCTAGGCATCTCCTTGTTTAGTCCCTTGTTCAGCACTAAAGCCATAAACATTGATGAGATGTTTGTGTTAACTCAATATCTATTGTCTTCCATTAGGAAATCCTTGCCCAAAACTCTTTTGATCACATAGCTACTAAAGGATGCTTATATCTTCGAATGAAAATCAACCTTGTATTTGTGATGCTCCCTAAAAAAACCATTTGCATTTTCCTCTCTTAGAAGTTCCCCTATAAGGAGCCAAAAAAAACTTCTCATTTTTTATTAGGGGATGTAGGTAGTTGCACTAGATCTAAAATATAAACATTTGTTTCATTCTCCCTAGATTCTAAACATTTATTCCATATAAAAATTAAGGTATTTACAAAAAAAGAATCTTCAAATCTCAAAATATTTATAATGGTGTTCTTTCATCATCTTTGTGAGCTTCCCTAATCAATATATATTTTTGTTACTTATGCTTCCATTTTAGGGAAAAAAAATTTGTCTCAATTGAAACCAAATTTTTGGAATTATTTTTACCTTTTGTTATGCTAGTTGCAATCATAAAATGATTCTATTTTACAAATTCATTACTTTTCACCCTATCAATTGATTTTTTCCTTCATTTTTTTAGATCTTTTTTGTCCATATTCATCTTGCAATTTTCTATTAAATCCTTCACATTCCAAATTTTTCTAGTACTTGTCATTAGGCTAGTACTATTGCAATTTTTTTTCTTAACTTATTATTATTCAATTGCTTCTCCAACAATAAGAATTATAGTTTTTTAAAGTTTAGATGCATGATTTTTAAGCTCAAAAATTATAAAAAAATCATTTTTCTTGAATCTAATTGGCTCAAAAATTTTAATCTTATGGTCAGATTTTACAGATCCACTATCTAAAGATAATTTTTTTAAGCAAATTTTTTAGGGTGCAATATGTAGTGGCCCTCCTAGATTTGCATTTTGATTTATGCATTGATAGACTTATTTAGGCTTATGGTTGATGCTTGGATGGTTACTTATGACTCTATTGCCATCTTAGATGGTACTAATGATGCTAGTTACTCTATGTAGACTTATGTTATTTGATATGACTCATGATGTTTGGTGATTTATATGATATCTTTATTCATATGTGGAATATATGATTTATGATGTTACTATTGTACTAACCCTATTTCATGATTATGATTTGTGATGCTTTGATGTTAGATTGTGTGATTGTCTTTGTTATAGGGACAATGCCTTATCACTGAATGCGAGCATGATATGGTGTTGTACTTTTGTTTTCACTTGCTTGTTTATTATGATAGATATATATGTTGTATATATGTTTAGTCGTGATTGCAGGAGTCCAGGTACTAGATATCAACTCCGCCTGGTGTCAAAGGTCTAAGTGTGTCCTATCCTAGTGGCAAGTTATTGGAGATGGCATGGGTTTCTTTCACTCGATCTAGGCTCAGTTCTTCACCTTGTTAGGTTGTGCCACAATCAAAGTCAGTAGTAGAGTCTTGCATTGGTATTTCCCTTTGTCAAGTTGCTAAGTATGTGAGTCTGAATAATTTAATTTATTAAGGTTTAATTAATCTATCCTATAATATGAGTATTGGTGATTTATTTGGTTATGTTAGAGTAATCTTTTATTAGCTAATAAATATTTATTTAATTATTAGTCTATTATACTCTATGCTTAAGCTAAACTGAGGAATCTTATAATTCTTTAGGGTTTTCTCCTTTAGAGTTTCGAGTATCCTTTTATCAGAATCCTCTCTTTGTAATTTTATAACAACTCTAATTATTCAATTATATTCTTATTGCACAATCAATATGACTCCTCTTTTCTGAATCTCTAAATTTTGGCCTCCATAGCATTTTTGCTTCTCTCCTTCTGTGACAGGTTTGCATGCAGGTGATCTTTGGGAGCTGTAGAGTTGATTTTTCCTCAACTCTGATATGGTATCAGAGCTCTAGATTTGCATGCCCCTGTTCTCTTCATGAGATATTTTGGGCCTTGTTCTTCAGATCTGTGTATTCAGGAGTTTGTGCAGTTGCTTTTTTTTTTTTAATTTCATGCGGTAGCTGACTTTTTGGTATATTTTGGTTACAAAAGGACCTCATAGTTGGATTCACAAGGTTGATTCCATGAATTTTGATATATAATTTGCCTATTTTCGGTAACAGGGGCATGATTTTTCATTTGTATTCTTTACGAGGCACAAAAGTCTGTACGACTGTACCTGCAAATGTGTCAATTTTTTTTCTGTGGGTATATTTTCTTTAGTTATTTTATTTTTAGCACTCTGGTGAATATCTTGGATGTTTCAGGTCCTAGGATCGCTTTCTTTGAGTAGGATGGACCTCGTCTTTGGGTGTTCTTTCGATTTCCAGTCCTCTATCTCTTCTTATCATAGTAGCATTTCATTTATGCAAATACACTGAGATAATGTGTCATCATGTATTGTATACTTGGGATATTGCACATCTGGTGCCTTATTGTACATGCACTACTTATAAAGTGCCATGGGGGGTTGATGTTTGTGTTTGTTTTCCATCTACCTTTGTCACGTGAGTGTTCCTTCCATGACATTAGCCTCATGATTTATGTCAAGTGAGTGTTCCTTCCACGACACTATGTACTTTCTCTACACCTCTGATGTTCCTGGCTCTTCATCATCCAGCCCTTGTTGGCCATTCTTTTTAGTGTACCTGTCCATCTTCCTTTTTTAGCCTTACGGGGACGTGTGTACTATTGTTCTAATGATTCCTTGGTTTGATTCATCAGCTCTTTAGGATTTGGTGTTTCATTCCATCCATATCTTCGAGTACAGTTGGTTTCCTTTGTTTGCCAGCTGATTCAAGTAGTGTCATTTGAGGGCACTCATACAAATTACAGTCTTCTCTACTTGGTCATGTTCTATTTCAGTGGATATTCTTTAGGTCAATAGTTACTCTTCGACAGTGTTTGTAGCTATTCCATGCTTTAGTGGTGCTCTTTATTCTCTTTTTTTTGTTCATATCTTCTAGAACACTCTTGTTTGGAGGCTTCTTAGTCCTTCACCATAGTTGTCGGGACCCATTGTTTATTTCATGCATTTTTTACATGCTTTTTTAGTCCGTAGTTGTTTTTAAGCTACTCTCTAAGTTCATCTTAATGGGGGGTGTTAGAGTAATCTTTTATGAGCTAATAATTATTTATTTAATTACGAGTCTATTATACTCTATGCCTAAGCTTAACTTGTGAATCTTATAATTCTTTAGGGTTTTCTCCTTTAGGTTTTCGAGTATCCTTTTATAAGGATTCTCTCTTTGTAATTTCATAACAACTATAATTATTGAATTGCGTTCTTGTTGCACAATCAATATGACTCCTCTTTTTTGGATCTTTGAATTCTGGCCTCCATACCTTTTTTGCTTCTCTCCTTCTATAACAAGTTTGCACGCAGGTGATCTTTGGGAGCTGTAGAGTTGATTTTTCCTCAACTCCAATAGATTATTTAATTTATTGACAGTTATTTATTGTAAGAATTGTATTTAATTTATTGAGATTGATTTAATTACTATGTATTCGTTATTTATTGTATATGTATTTATTTATTATTTTGGTTAATTTTATTAATTTAATTATTTAATTAGTTATTGTTGAGATTGATTTATTTTGATATATTATTTAATAATTTAATAATTTTGATTTATTATTGAATGATTTATTTGTTAGTTATTTATGATTTATTTACTATTCATTTTATTGATGCTTTGATTTATTTTATCATTAATTTATTCTTGAGTTGATTTATTGATTTTGTTTAGTTGTATTATTTATTTATTATTTAAAATTAATTAGATTTTATATATTAAGAATCCCTATTTATATGGGCTTATTATATTGTTCTTTGGAATTTTCTCGAAACTATGCAAGATAGGTAAATTATATTGTTCTTTGGAATTTTTTGATTGGTCGGTTTGGCACTATATTTTTTTGTTTAATTTTTATTTAAGTGGCATTCTGCAAATATTGTCAGGTTAATCATTTGACAAATTTTTGAAAATGGGTTTTCAATTTGGATTTGGATTGAAGAATTTTTGGAGCTTTGGATTGTTGAGGATTCCTCTTCTTCATATTTTCAAGGTCCTTTTGGATTGTGATTGCTGGTTTGTTCAAATTACCTATGAAATTTGATTTCTAGCAAGCAGTGTTTTCTTCATGACTGTGCAAATTTGTTGATTGTTGTTTGAAATTGTTTTCAGGAGAATGGGATTGAATTTTAAATATTTAATTTAGCATTTGAAAGAGATTTGGGAGGGGAATCTCAAAAAGAAGTTTATTTGATTATTTTTGGGGATTGGAATTATTTGTTGGTAATGGTACCTCCCTGTTTATGATTTCCTCTTCCCTATGTTGTGAAAGTATTATTGATTTTTTTTGGAGATAATTACCTTCATATTTTTTTATCCCTTGAGTCTCTCTTGTTTAAGATTGTTACTATGTGTTTTCTAGCTTCTTGTAGCTTCACGGGAAGCTCTTTTTGTCACTATGATTATGCAATGTAGGGGGAAAGCCATTTGAATGAGTTTGAGAATGTTTTTGAGCCTTATTTAGCCTTTTTTTTTTTTTGGTGAGGTTTTGTAGAGTTTGTGCATGTCTCTTATGGTTTTAGGTACTCTAAATGTCAATTTAAGCATTGTGGGAGATGGGTTTTCTTAAGAAAATTTTGATAGTGAGTCTAATATCTATATTTTTGGATTTCCTCATCAAAATTTGAGTCTTATGTGCCCTTGTGCAGTTTTGAGCAAGTACCTATGCCTTACGTGCCAATTTTACTTGTTTTTTTTTCAAATCTCCCCAAAATTCTATAGGAACACCCATGAATGTACCCAGGGTGTTGGGAAATTCACCTAGAAAGCTCAAGTTCTAAAACTTAGAATGAAGGCCTAATTACCTAAAACACTGACAAATGCACCCAAAATTCTCTAAAATGGTTCAAAAATGATATGGTACATACCAAAAACTCTACCATACATACCAGGGGAATTACTCTACAAAAAAGAAGCGTTGAACTATTCTGGAGGTCCTAAAATGTCAAATTTTGTCCTTTTTAAGTTCCTTTTTGGGTTGTTTGATTTCTCCAGAGGCATGTCAAGACTGTGTTGACCTTCTCAAAGTTGTCTTCAATGTATTTTTATCAATTAGGATGTTTATTATGCTCCGGTAAGAGGATTCATGCCTTACCACTGAGGTGTTTCTTATGCGATCTATTGCTCCGGTGAGAGGGAGACTTCCTTGTTGTTGAGGGATTGACTGTATGACTCTAGTAGGATGTCTATGGATCACTGTAGAGTATTTCATATGATTTTGATCTCTTTTATGGATTTCAATTATTATTGGCTTTTCCTTTGTGTTGATTTGGTGAAGGCTTTCTTCCATGTGTATGGCTTATGTGTCCTTTTATGGTCAAATTATTTTGTTTGTTATGACTATTTCTATATCATTTGTAAGACTTCATGATATTTTCCTTTTTTTTTGGATGACTATTATACCCTATGGTTGTGGTCCATGGTTGGGGGAGTGGGCTCTTTCATGTGTAAAACTAGGGTCATGAGAAATAGACTGCTAGTAGAGGGTCTAGATTGGTTGAAAGCACATGAAGAGTTTTCTATTGTAGTTACAAGTGATAACATTAATAATAATTGATTAGTGGATTTTTGTAATTATAAATTCATCTAATCAAGATAATTAAATTGAGGATTAAGATCTTGTGCTCCAATGATACCCAATGAGGTGGTTTTGGGATCTAGTATTGGGAAGACTGCTGAAATGGTGTACCATTCTCTCTTGATTGGCTTCAAGGTTGAGACTGATTCCATACAAGGAAAGCATGTGATGATACTCTACCCCACATGTGTTCATTATCCATATGTTTTTCTTTGTTGATTTCACCACTGGAGAGTTTATTGTTGACCTAGTCATGTGATGTGATTGATCTTTCATTCTTGTTGTTGTCATGTGGTTGCCATGTTGAGTCTCTTAGTTATTAGGTGTCAGCCCAAGTCTTGTGTGTGAGTTGGAACCCCATGTTATATCTTAGCATGGGTTTTTTTTCCTATTTGGTTCCACAAGGTCGGGTGGTTTGATGCCTTCTTCAATTGGGATGTCCTTCTTGGTTGCAAGCATGTGTGAATTGGATTCTTGGATTCTACATTACGTAGATTGTATCTTGGACCTAATTTCTATGTACCCAGAATAAGGAAACATTGTATCAAGATAATTTGTATATATAAATGAGATTATGTATCTTTGTATTATACATCTTTGTGTATTTGTAGACGAAATTAAGATAGGATATGATGTGGTGGATTAGTAGAGTTCATTGATCATTCTTGATGTATTGGATATTCATTCTATAATATGATATTATGAGTTATATGTTGAAAAAGAAATGAGCTAGCATTTATGTATTTGCATTTAATCTTAATTCGTAAGATGAAATTGTGATACATGGGATAGAAGTTGGAAAGAATAGTAATTATTGTTATTGTTCATATTTAAGTAAATAGGAATTCTCTAGGTGAAATGTTTAAATATATCTATGATGCATTATGATAAAATAAAGTAATATTATGTACTTATGTAACTTGTAATCTTGAGCTTTAGGGTGTGATGTGGCAATAGAGATGATGTGCTTGTTCTATGCACTCTTATGTGTTAGGTCTTGATGATGTAGAAAATTTAATTTTTAAATAAGATTATGTATTATTATTTTGTTCATATTTAATAAATATTCAATATGTTAGCATTTACATACTATGTTGAATTAGGGGATTGAATGATTAGATTATATTTATAGTATTAAATATGATTCTTGAAATTGTTTAGTAGCATGGTATCCTATTTGGAAGTAACTAAAAGATTTCTATTATAATATTGCATATGAACACGGTTAGTATTCGTGAAGAAGTTGTGTAATAATTGTGCTTAAGGAGATCATCTAGTTCCATATGTAGAAGAAAGATATATGCATTTATATTCATGATACATATAGTGATTAATGAATCAAGATGGGTACTAGGAACATTTGGTTGGTATGTTAAAATGATTCTAAGAAAATATAATGTGAAAGAGTAGGCATATGTGTTAACATTTATCCTAGTTGTATGGAAAGTGAATTACTTGTTGATTAATAAAATATGATTTTCTAGATGGATAAGTGATATGTTCGAATTATGTCAAGTAGTAACATTGAGATACCCTATGGAATGGTTATGTTTGTAAGAGTTTACTTGGAGATGTGTTGAAGATTAGATTGAATTATTTTGCTTGCATATTATAGTTCTATGGATATGTTCAAGTTGGTATATGTGATCTTGTAAATAGC
Organism: Cryptomeria japonica; assembly: GCF_030272615.1. Taxonomy (NCBI): domain Eukaryota; kingdom Viridiplantae; phylum Streptophyta; class Pinopsida; order Cupressales; family Cupressaceae; genus Cryptomeria; species Cryptomeria japonica. The sequence goes on along the minus strand of NC_081407.1, from coordinate 841,779,869 downwards.
TAATGTGGAATTATTGTATGTTAGTGATAACATAGAAGTAATAGATTTTTTTTTAAATTTTTATCTCCATTCGTTAGTAGATTTTAGATTATTTCTCTAGGGCATTTTGGCAGGCATTACACAATATTTCCAATAAATATTATTTCTAAATATTTGCTCAAGCATTTCTATAACCATTTCTTTAATATGCATAAATGGATTTAATTTGAATTGTTAGTTTTATTTGAAAATATTATGATAATTGCACATAGGCTCTTCATTTTATGGGTGTTTTGATTTTCTTCATTTTTCAAGGTATTTCATAGTGATGGAAGCATAATTCTATGAATATCTATGATATTCCAGATTTGGTTCCCATGACAATATTTGAGGAAATAAAGATTAATAATGAATAATAATCCAAAGATCACCTTTTTCATTATAGAAAGTAGTTAAAGAGAATTTAGATAGTTATGCTAAAGGCAAGCAAGTATTTGACATGGCCATAACTGGGCTTTTACACAATAGTATAACTTTCCTCAAGAAGATAAAATGGTCCTGTGAGGAAGAGTTCAAATAATTTTTCAAGTAAAAATAAGGTAAATTCCAAGTTACAAAGTGAGAATAATAGAGAAAAGATGTCTGGTATATGGAAATATGTTTTCCTTTTGCTGATCAAATTCATAACTCTGGATGGGCATTTTAAAAGATTTGATACCCAACTTTTCTCATTTTTGTGTTACTTCTTAGACAATAACTTTTACTATGCTTTAAAACCTTCTAGTGGGTCTTGTTAAGTCCCCTAGCCTTTCACCGAACCAAAATTTTGTGGTTGAGCTCTTTCATTCCCTCATTTTGAAACCCAACCCCATTGTTGGCTCCAATTCTAAACCTAGGCTTATCCCTACCCACTTTAATCCCATCGAAGAAGAGAAATGAAAGAACTCCCCTAATCTACCTCCTAAGGACGTGGAGATGCTAGAGTAAATGGAAGAGGAAGTGTATGAGTATTTTGACTCCTCCAATGATTTAGAATCAAATTGGTCCCCTATAGCTTTTGAGGAAGTTTCCCCCTTTCTACTAGTTAGGAGATTCCCAATATTATAAATTGCTCTCCTAACTTTGACTAAAAGGTCTTAAACCTAGAAAAAAGTGTTGAGAAGGACTTGGTTATTAATTTTCGTTAATTGCAATTTGATGTGGTTATCAAGAAGATTAACTAACTTGAGGCCATGACTATGGCATATAATAGGGCAAACAAATTGGCTATGGAGGATAAGGATGAATAGGTTTAGGAAGATGCAATAAATAAGGCCAATAAATTAGAAAATTGTGATAAATTTGAGGGGATACTGAAAGACCTCAGTGAGAAGGTGTCTCAAAGAAATGAGGACAGGGTTGTAATGGAGCTGAAGCAAAGCAAAGAGATGGTGCAAAAAAATTCAGCTTCCCTAAAATTTATTCATGGGGAGATGTATTATAAGAAAGTTGAACATAAGAGACATGCTTTGGCTCCCTCTGCTTTGATGGAGGCCTCAGCCTCTATGGTTAAAGATACTAATAACTGTATGAAGGATTGCCCAGTGGACCATCTCTTTATGCCTTCGGTGATTGGCTAGTTTATGTTTGAGTTTTTTTTTGTGGTTCTATCCCTGGTGTTCGTCTATTGCTTGGTGCTACACTGCTTTTTTGGGTGTTTTTTCTTTGTCTAGGTGACACTTTCTTATAGATATGTAATGTTATGGGTCTAACGTACTTTTTTATAAATGAGGACTTAACAAGAGAAGAATCATCTTTAAGCACACATATCACATAGAGAAAGAAACCCTATGTGAAAATCGTAAAGGAACATTAACTTATCTAGTGCCAACTATCACAATCCTAACGAAGAAATAAAAAATCATGTAAACATAGCTTAAATGAGTATTGTAATTCAAGGATCTAATTAAATAAACAATTACATATGTGTTAATTAATCCAACATTTATAAATTTGTAATTCACGTGGTTGCCTAAAAGAGCATAACCCTTGTGATGCAATAGGTTTAAGTAGGATACCATTCACTACAAGAAATCTTTATGCATCAATATATAGTAGTAGATCATTAATACCATACATAGAAATAAAATAAAATTACTAAAACAAATAAAATTTCCATGTAATTATTTCTCACAATTTCCAAAGTTTTGTGTTTGTTAAAGTCACTTTCCTTACACCATTTTTGCATTTTAATCAAAATTTACCTATTAGTCATTTGCAATATTATATAAAAAATAAATTTAAACTTATAAAATATTTAATTAACCTAGATTAAGTTAAGAAAATTTAACTTTTATTTATCATAGTGTGTCCACAGATACACTTGTAAGATAAACTTGAGCTAACTTTTGTATAACAAATGTGAAAATGCGAAATTAATATAAGAGAGAAAAAATTGTGCATTTTTATGGTTGAATTTTCTAGTAAATTAAGTTATAATATTAAATTATTTCCGAAAATAAATGACAACATATTTTAGATTAGTAAACAACATAGTATCAATACTACACAAAGAGTAAAATACATCGCATTATTATTTTGAAACATATATAAAATTCCAAATCTTTTACATTTAGAACCCTCTTTAAAATGTCGCTATGTTATTGATTTTATTTAGAGTGCAAAATACAAGCTATAGTATTATATTTTATGAATTTGTGAAATGTAATTATTTAAAAAATTAAAATATGAATAAAAATTCACAAGCATTATTTAATTAGTGTCCTCCAACTTTATTATTTCAAATATCTGTAATTCAATATTAAATATGAAAATAAAAGTAGAATTAAATTTTATATGAAGAAAATATGTAAAATGCTAAAAAAACTAAACTAGAGTTATATTCCTTGAAAGAAAATTAATGATGGAAAAAATGGACCCGTCTTCATTTTTCAATAAAAGAAATTGCAGGATTTATTTATCTATACTTATTTCGATTTTACTGTGAAAATATATCCCTACTTATCGTAGGAATTTTCTTTTAAGCCATTTTTTCATCTGCTGAAAAACACTCTACTAATTTGTCATCTGGTGACAAATCCTCCATCGATAAGGAATGTGGTGGCCTATAACAACAACAAGGATTGTGAGTATGTGTTACACACTCTATACAAGCTTTCAAAAAAGCGTCCAATGATTGTTCATCTGGTTAGAAATGCTCCTCCACTGATTTCTCATCTGATGAGAAATGCTTCTCCACTGAATTGTATTGTATTTATTATTTTTTATATATTGTCCAAAATCCAAAAAACTACAAAAAATGGAAAATACAATAAAATTCCAAAAACACTTTTCGTTGGTCAAAGAATTTGAATTTGTAAACAATCAACAGTTTGTATAAGAATTCTAGTCAGGGATATTTCTCATTGTACTGTATTTATTATTTTTTATACATTGTCAAAAATCCAAAAAACTACAAAAAAATGGAAAATACAATAAAATTCCAAAAATACTTTTCATTGGTCAAAGAATTTGAATTTGTAAACAATGAAAATTTTGTATAAGAATTCTAGTTAGGGATCTTTCACAGGAAGAGGATAAAATAGATAGAGAGATAAAAAAAGGATGTAGAGTGAGAGATAACGATATAAAGATAGGGAGATAAAGAGGTCTATGGAGGAATATGGAGAGACAAAGAGATATATAGATAGTGAGACAGAGCCATAGAGATATAGAGATATAAGCAGACATAGAGAGAGGGAGAAATGGAGAGAGATATAAAGATTGATATATAGATATATAAAGAGAACTAGAGAAGACAAACAGATATAAAGGGAGAGGGAGAGAAATAAGGGGAGATAGAGAAAGAGATAGATATGTACAAGAAGATAAAGGGAGAGAAGGTAATGATAAATAGATAGATAGTGGGATACAAAGGGATTGAGGGAGGGAGAGATAAGGAGAAATAGAGAGTGAGGGAGAGATGCATATAGAGAGAAATATAAAGAACTAAAGAGCGATAAAGAAAGAGATAGTGATACAGAAATGGATAGACAAACGAGTAGAATAAGTAGAGAAGATATAAAAATAAATATTTAAAGATAATTATTCTACAATAAATTAAAATTTAGTAAGATAAATGTATAAAATAAATTAATTCTATTATCTATTATTTGTAACTTCACAAGACAAAAAACAATTTAATTAAATTTTAACCTAATGTAAATTAAACTTTAAAAGAAAAATTGATGACTAGAATAATCTGATAAAATATAAGATAGAATAACCTAATAAAAAAGATTAAATTAAACTATCTTCTTATCAAAAGATGAAAGAAATAAAAAGTAGATTTCTAATTTTTTTTTTTATATTGCATATAAGGGAAAAAAGACTATTACAAAACCATTTACGAATTTTCAACCTGGACAACAGGTCCTACCTTTACATGTTTAGAAGTTTACTTAAAAAGTATAGATAGAGATGTAAAACTTTATACATATAATATGTTAATTCTTGATTCAGAAAAAAAAAGAGCCACTCTATAGAGCATCCATCCATGTAGTATATCAGTTATCCTTGCAGTATTTGCTCCTATGGAGCATCCATCCATGTGGTCCAACCCCTGGGGCCCTCCATCCACATGGCTTGTTTTCCGTCAAGGAGTTCTGTGAGCATCTGAATCTGATCTTGGATAGGGTCTCTCACTCTGATCACCTCTACTTGCAAGGTCTCCAGAGCTAGATCCACCTCTTTCTTCCCTTTGAGTGTCCTCTTCCATTTATATCTATTCTCCAGCTCGTGAAGGAACATCTTTGCATTTCCATCCTTTATGAATCTGAGGAACTTGTTCTTCTCTACATTCATTGTTACTGATACCTGCAAGAGAATTCGATAAAGGGTGAGTCCATGAAAAGACTCAGTAAGGGCCCTACTTGCTCCCTGAAATTTGTCCTCATTTCTTAATTTCCAAATGTGCCATAAAATCTCAGAGGTAAGAACATACCAGAAAAGGTTAGTATCCTTTTTTAGATCTTTAACATATCCGATTATAACATCAAGAACAGTAAATTGAACAGGAAATTGAATACCAAATAATAACCAGATTTCTTTAGCTATGCTACAATAAAAGAAAATATGTTTAACTGAATCAGGAACCCTACAAACATTACAAATATCACTGTTGTTATGATCTTTTCTAATTGGTAACCTGTTTAAAATCAACAAGCATTTGAAACACTTCTCTTTAGGAGCAACAGGGCTACTCCAAAGCCTATTGAACACTTTCTACCATTGTTTAACTGAAAAATCTGCAAACCACATCTTGTTAGCATGGGAAATTATTGCTTCATCATAAGTTAAGGTCTTATTAATAACACTAGTTTTAACATTAAAAACTGAGATGGCATTATTCCACATGAGTTCCTTGGAAAATTCTATACCATTATTGCATTTCTTGGGCAAGAGCTTTTCATAGGATTTTTGTAACATACTATAAGTACATTTATGTGAATTTAGAAGGTTAAATTTAGCTTTAAGGGTATCCCAGTCTAGTAGTCTATCATCCTTAATAATATCTTTAAACTAGCAGATGCCTTTTTCCGCCCATGCTTTAGCAGAGCACCCCTAAGTAAGGGCCAAGGGTTTGTTTGAGTATGAAAGGTTCCACCAAATGGATCTAGTCCCATGGATAAACTCATTGTTGTTGACTCTAAAACTGCTGACGAATGGCTTATCACTACTCCAGGCCTTCCAGATAGATTTGAAGATGTTGGACCCTTGAACTGATACCTCTAAGTCTCCAACCACAAGGTCATAGAAAGGGAGGGATTTCCAAGTTTTGGCCTTCTTTGGTATGACCTTCAATATATTATTCCTAACCAGCACTTTCCACGGTTCATTCCCATCAAGAGCCTGAAAGATCCATTTTGCCACAAGAGCAATCCCTTGGATTCTCAAATCCTTAAGTCCTAGCCCTCCTAGGCTCTTGTCCTTATGACACCATTCCCATTTAATAGAGTGGATCTTCTTATTACATTTTCCATCAGACCACAAGAAGTTCTTGATGGTTTTCTATATTTCTAGGATCTGGTAATTAGAAAACATCCATACTGATGAATAATAAATGTTGTAAGAAGATAGAACATTTTGGCAAACCTGCATTCTCCTGGAAAGAAAAAGATATATATTGTCCCATCTGTTAAGCTTCTTTTCTATTTTGGTTTTAATCCATAGCCACATTTCTTTGAGGGATGGGGATATTGCAAATGGAATTCCTAGGTACCTGACTATCTTCTTAGGACCTCCCCATTCAATCCCAAACTGCTGCAACCAATCTGGGGGTTTTTCCTTCCAGCCAAGCATGGTAGATTTGCTTTGTGAAACTTTGGCTCCTAAAATTTCCCCTAGAAATTTGATTTTACCTTCTAGGGCTTCCAAGTTATGTTTGTTGATATCTAAAAAGAGTGTCATGTCATTAGAAAACTATGCATTGATCAATTCTTCCCCATTTGGAAGTAGGATTCCCTAGACTTTAGGAGAGATAGAAGAGTCTCTAAGAATGTAGAACAGGGCATCAGCTGCAATAACAAAGAGAGCAGGGGCTAAGGGGCAACCTTGTTTAATGGATCTGCCTAGAGAAATGTTTTGAGTCAAGGAACCGTTAACTTCAACCTGAGCTGAAGCATCTTTGAGCAAAACCATAATCCATTTACAGAATTGTGTTGGAAAGCCAAAGGCTTCTAACATAGTCAGAATAAAGCCCCATTCTACCCTGTCATAAGCTTTTTCGAAGTCAAGGAGAAACATGGCTACGTTTTGTCCTGAAGTCCTCACCCATTCCATGGCCTCCCAACTGGTAATTAAGTTTTCCAGAATATATCTTCCTTTGATAAAACCTATTTGAGTGGAGAAAATAAACTTAGGGAGAATGTTTTCCAATCTGATCGCTAGAGTTTTGGCCAAGATTTTGTAGGAAACGTTAAGGAGTGTTATCGGCCTCCAATTTTTGATAAGGGACTTGTCCCCATCTTTAGGAAGTAGTTTGATAATCCCACTGTTAATTTGTTCCCCTAGAGAGCTAGTATTAAAGGCCTCAGTGGAAAGCTCATGTCGGTCATGACTCACCTAATCCTCATTGGCTTTATAGAATTCTATCATCAGCCCATCCGAGCCTGGAGATTTGTCATTATTCAGGTTCTTAATAGCTTTTTTAACTTCTTGTAGAGAGATTTCTAATTTAAAAAATAAGTATTCTACAATAATTGAAATTCTATTACAATAAATAACTATAAATTAAATGAATTCTAATAATTTTGAATTATTATTTGTAATTTTATTAAAAGGAAAAAATAATTAAAATAATATTTTCGGTTAATGAAAAAGTAACCAGTTAAAAAAAAGTAGGAAAAATAGCCAATTATTTCCTTTTTAATAATATGGAATATTTAAATAATAGAAGATAACATTAAAAGATATTATTATTAAAAGCAAAAAGAAAAGTAGATTTTTCTTTTGTACACATTCTTTTTCTAAATAATCATATTAAAGGTATCTTTTTTGTTTTTTATCATTTAAAAAAAACCAATAATGTAAACATACGATTGAGATCAATTCAATCAGCTTACATCCTTCTAGTCAATTTTGAACCATTGATTTTTAGACATTCTTTTTCTAGATAATCATACTAAAATATGTCTTTTTGGGTTTTTGTCATTTAAAAAAAATTAATATTAATGTAAAAATACAATTGAGATAAATTCAATGGTCTTGCATCATTCTAGTCAATATTGAACCATTGATTTCAATAAGTTAAAAACTTCATATAGGGTATGTGTTTGACATAATTACTTCAAATTTATCTTGGGACAATGAATTTTTTATTATGGTAAAAGAATTTTTTTAAGGAACACGGAAACCCTTTACATTAAATTACATAAGATAGATCAATTAAATCCCTTTCAAAATAAAACCAATAGACAAAACCCCATAGGGCTATGAGACAACATAAACAAACAAAAAAGACCCACCAATAGACACTGAAAATCAACCCAACTTTACTAGTACCACCTCTTTACTAGTACTAGCATGATGAGCGTTAATAGCAGCATGCGACATATCTCATGCACTCACATTATCCAACATAACTTCCTTCTTGGAAGATAAGGACCGCTACTTGAGATTAATGCTCCAAATCTCATAAAACACCCACCTAAGTAGACAGAAAACCTCTAGAGAGTTACTCTTGGTAATGTTGAGCACATCAAACAGGATCTCCTTTTTGGGATGAAAATCTTATGGAGTAAAATCCACCGATTCCTGGGAATTATGTTCAGAGCCATGGGAGGAAGAGGATGCTTCAACATTGTGAGATTGGTCTAGGGAATCTTGTTCATCAAAGTTGTCTAGAACATTCAAAGTGGCTTTTCGAGGTTTAGCATTGGGTTGTTTTCTCAAACCCTCACCACCAACATCAGGGGACCCATTACTTGTACCCGAAGCAACCAACTTAAGCCCCATTTTACCCTTTTTGTTAGTGTGAGGGATGAAATCCCCATCATTACTATCCCAACCTTCCAATTCTCAGTCCTAACTATCATCAATCTATCTTGAGATTGCTAGTTGAGCTCATAAACAGAATGGGATTGAAAAATTTGTTTGTTGTTGCAAGGCTTTCAAATCCATTTAAATTATCAATTATATATCCTTCCCCAACATACACTCCTTTAGTATCTATTTTTTTCTTCAATTTTTTTAATTTTTAATCATTTTTTTCTACAAATCAGTTAGGGAATTCAATACAACAAGTCTCTACACATTAATTAGTCAAATCAATCGCATAGAATATAAAATAGTTCTACATATACAAATATATTAGTAAAATATAATCAAAAGGTAAACCTATAATAAAATGACCCTCATAATCCAATAATCTCCCTAAAGTATTAATCAAATGGTAGATGTCGTTATACATTTATCAACCAATTCAATTCTGCATATCATAAGATACTTCTCCATAATACAACATTTTAGTGATCTTTAATACACTATATTTACCTTAGAGAACATTACCCTTTCTATTGAACATTCTCATTAAGATATTATTCAATATTCCCAATTCTTATGCACAAATAAACTAGATCAATTTTACAACATACAAGAGTTCTCTACTAAAACACTTTAGCAAAGAGTGGTGTTGACATCATGGAAATCAATTTTGACTTGTAAAAGATGCTCTAACACATAAAAATTAGATATAGCAAGGACATTTTAATTATTTTCTACTAATACACATATATTAATTTATCCTAAATTTAATAAAAGAAGTTTTTTCTTATAACCATTTTTCATAGTTGATTGCACATATCTTTTTTCGAGATAACTTCTTTTGGAACCACCTCGAGGGATCCTTTTTGAATTAAATTTTTATAATTTTTTTATATTTTCTATTTGGGTTTTGGATCTAATTTTTTTTGCTTCACATTGATTTCTAAATATTATAGAATGGATTCTCACTAGTCATTATCCCTAGATTCTAAAAATAAACTCTTAAGTTATTTACAAGACTTGTTTCTTCAAAATTTCATTGCTTTAATTGTAGCATAATTCATGAAATATGGTTTAGAGTTCACAAATTTGCTAAGGGATCACCCTCCCAGGTCTTACAGAGCCCAAAGTGTAGAAGGATTAGCAAAACTCCTTGTTAAGGGTGTGTAATTTTTTTGAGGATTTTAATAGTTGGAGTTGGCATCACCATTAGTATTTGAAGAATCAACTTGGTTTCTGCCTTGGAACAGTGTAAACCCATTTGGGAACCAACAAGTTGCCACTATATTTCATATTATACAATCTTTGTAATCTAGTTATCTCTTTTCTCTATAATCTCCCCTTCAATTATATACTCTCGGACACTCAAATACACTAAATATATCATCAATTTGTTTTCCAATATCAAATACAAAAATTTCTTAAGCCCTTTGACAATGGAAAACCCTTTTTTATCAACAAAGTTACATTTAGGTTCATATCCATTCAGGGTCCTTGAGTGGAAGAGAATTTCATGTTCTCAATTTTGTTCATCCTCTTTCCACATCAAGAATGTGACTATGCTATTCTTTCTCTCATAGATGTATATAAGAACATCTTTTCAAAAGTATTAATAATAATTTATAATCATTATTTATGAATGCCATTCAAATTTATTATTCCAAATATCTATAATGCAATATTAATTATTAAAAAAAAATTGGAATTCTAATTTATATTAAGAAAAAATATTAAAATTAGAAAAAGCATCATAAATTAATGTTGTAACATGTCGACTCTATCTTTAAAACTTCAAAACTCCATGAAAATGATTAGAAGGTTTACTTATTTATAATTATTTTCATTATATTGTCAAAATAGATACACTTGAAATATTAACAAGTTAAGTTTTGCATAACAAATATGAAGATGTCAAGTTAAGAGAAAAAATTATCTATCCTTTATGGAGTAATTTTTGAATAGATTTAATGTCTACAATTTACATAAATCACTTCCTCAATGTTATAATTTAAAACCATTTCGTAAAATAAATGACAATTGATTTTAGATTAGTATAGTATATAGTATATCAATACCACACATCGAAGGAAATTTGGTATCTTTTACATTCAAAACCCTCTTTGTAAGGTTGTCATGGTCATAATTTTATTTAGTTTTAAACAGGTTTTTATATAAGATTTTATAAATTTGTGAAGAATAATTAATTAAAAAGAAAAACATGAATAATAATTTATATGTATTAACTATTAATGTTATTCAACTTTATTATTTGAAATACCTCTAATTTAATATTGGTTGTATAAATAAAAATTGAAAAATTGCGGTTTACTTCAGCTCTAGATTTTGATTTACTCCATATCATCTAGGGTATTAGGTACATTGTTTACCATTAATTGAGTTTTTTGAATTTCTTTTATAATGCTAGCAATTGCACCTTTGTGCAATGGGTATGCCAAAGAGGTGTTGAAGGTCAATTAGGGATATATTTGGTCATTTTTTTTGCATAAATTTGTGCAATACATGAGATCAATTGGTAGACCAAATTTTGAAAATAATGTTGCTTGTGTAAGAAAGCTCTCAATGGAGAAGTGATAGTTTCAAATCCACTTTCCATCCTCTTACAAGGTTTCAATTATAACTAAAACAAAACTTTTCAATTCGGAAGATAATCAAGTTCCATAATCAACAAGCTCATGTTATGTTTGCAATCAAGTGAGAGGGAGAGAGAGGTAGAGCAGGGGAAAGAAAGAGAGAAAAAGAGAGAGGTAAAGAGATAAATATAGAGATACAGACAGAGATGGAGATGAGAGGAATATGAAGATGGAGAAAAGGAGAGAGATATGGAGGGAAAAAGAGAGAGAAGACATGGGATTGGATAGATGTGGAAGCTTAAAAGGGAGAGGGAGAGAGACAGAGAGACAGAGATATGAAAATATATGTTTAAGAGGAGGAATAGGGAGAGAGAAAGAGGGAGAAAGAGATGGATATATAGAGGGAGACATTTATATAGATAGAGGGGGAGAGAAAGATAGAGGTAGAAAGGAAGATAGATTGAGAGAGGATGTACTGTCCCCTCTTCTCTAGTTTCCATTTTGTTTCTCAGATTCACCTGTCATCCATCTCCACAGGTGAAGTTCAGTGTTGGGAGATCAATTCGCTAGCCAAAGTGAACCTAGACTTAGTCATCTTATGACTTTGGTAGAAATAATAAAATTTATAATATAAAGTTTTTGAATCTAGGGGAAAACAAGTTTTAAGGGGACTAGAAATCTCGTACAACAGGTTTTGAAGGGACTCGAAACCCAGTAGATTTTACCAGGATCTAGAACCCAACAAAGCAAGCTGCACAAAGATATTAACAATGAAAACCACAGCCAAAAAACCAACACAACTGACTCTACAACTTCCAACAAAAGCGAAATGAGGCTACAAAAAAGAATAGACAAAGAAAACCAGCAGGCCTACTAGATAAAGAAAGGGTAGAAACCCTAAAGAGAAAAGTTGCTTGAGAAGCTATAGGCAACCCAAAAAAAACAAAACACAACTTCCCACAAGGGTTAAGACAACCCCCTCAATTAGGATTTCTCTTTGGGACCCTTCATGTGGGATCAAAGGGTCATGTCAAAAGAAGACGAGGACCTCTTAGACCATTTACCTTTAACCGGTATCCAACCATCTTCAACTTTAGTAGCCTCATCTTGCCACTCAAACAAATTTAATGCAGAAAATTAGTAGCTGAGGGATAGCTAGCAAGAAAGGAAGCTCCAACGGGCATAGCAGGAATTGGATCAGAAACACCAACAACATGCATAGGGACCACTCCATCAACCAACCTAGACACAAGAACAACACCCTTAGACCTGTCAAAACCAGCAACAGGGGCAGATCCAACAACATTTGACAACTTTGAATTATTGATTGGCTCCGAACGAACCATCTCACCATTCACATTAGTAGTAGGAGGAGCATCTTTAACAGCATTTTAGGAGAAATATGAAGCCCCAAACCCATCTAAGAAGAGCCTTTTAACACTATGTAATGGTGGGAGGACTCCCCTAGCTTTAACTTTATGTAAATCACATTTAGCCGCTCCATGACCTATCTTGAAGCACCTTCTGCATCTGAAGGGAATGCCTTCATAATCCAGAGGTTGGATCCATAAACCCTTTGGAGTTGATAATTTAATCTCCTTAGGCAACCCCTTAGAAGTATCAATGTCTACCAAGATACAAATGTAGGTAGAATGAAGGATATTAGAAGACTCAGCATCTACCATCAAAAAATCTCCCAAAGCATCCCCCACAACCTCAAGAAGTGGATCCACCCAAATGTGAAGAGAAAGGTTGGGGAATCTAACCTAGATTGGCATCTTACAGAAGGATTTAGACAAATGAACGAAGTCCTCATGCCATGGTTTACTCATCAAAGGGTAATGATTCTCCAAAATACAAAAATGATCGCAGAGAATAATCTTTTTGTTAGCTGCATTTTCAAACTTAGCAACAAAGAAACCCTTGGCCAAAGGGAAAATCTACACCAAGTTTGAAATAAGGCGCTCCCATTTGTTAGACACCTAATCATGAAGCCCTGGAAGACTATGCCAAAGTCCTTTAAATCAATAGATAACCACATGAGAAGATAGATCAGTGGCCACTTGATCTTTTTCATTAATCATTTCATCATCCAGGTTAACAGGAATGGAGTGAAAAATAGGGAACGACTGAGTCTCCTTACCCAATCAATTTTTATACTTTTGAGAAACTCCACTAATCCACTGTCCCAGAATCGGCAGCAACACCACCACCATCAGTCGCAGGGCAAGATGACACATCACCTGGTGTAGACTAGGGACAACACAGGCTGAAGGACTATCAGCAGGACCAGGGATAGCATAGGCTGAAGGGCTACCTCCAAGACCAAAGATAGCGTAGGTCGAAGGGCAAGCTCCCAGAATGCAGGCCACTGGGCGAGAGTTTTTGAGTGACAACATGGAGTTTTTTAATAAAGCTACATAAGTTACTTTATCTAAAATAAGAAAAAGTTATTTTCAAAGATGTTTACTAAATAGTTTATTAAGTTACCTTACACACATCCCTAGGTGGTAAAGTAAATTTATTATAGCCCCTTCTTAATGACTAATTATCCCTTCATTCTTGGTCGAACTTCTTTAACGGGAAAAGATTCCTTTAGAATCTTTAAATGATGCTAAATCATACAATGAGGGTTTGAAGGGTAAAAAGGAGGCTCAGATTTGGAAAGAGGCATCATTTTTGTTTTGTAAATTATTCATTTGGTCTCTACAATAGTCTTCCATAGCAGGTACAATTTGTGGAAGCTTGATTGAGGATGAAACCCTTCAATGTTGGACTCGTTGGACGTTACCCCTGCCTTCTACATCACTCCAACACTCATATTTCTGCACTTATAAGTCCATTAAGGACTCGAATTCCTTTGTTTCAAACATTAGATTTAAGTGAAAGTGGAATTGATCAGATCTGATCTATTTTGGAGAGAGTTCTTTGCATATCATTAGTAATCAATGCCAGTCATACCCTAGCTTGGAGGTGTGGTTGCCAAATAAATAAACTAGGGGTATTTAGGAGTTGGAATTGGAATTAATTTTATTGTTAGAAATAAGGAAGAACAAATCTATAGTTTATTCAGAGGAAATCTAGCAAATGTGGTCTACATCAACAATTCATTGAGGAAAAATGACATAATCTAGAATCTTGTCTTGCAATAATTTGGAATTCCAACTGGGTCTAAATAATTATTCAGTATTAGTTTTTGGTGATTATGCTAGAGTTAAATAAAGTCATTTGGAACCCTCAGTAGTAGCTGCAGGTGATTAGATAAGCCATTGCTTCAGTTCAGGCTCAAATTTTACCTTCAAACCCCAGCATTGCACTCTTGGTAGGCCTTGAACGAATTATTTCTATCAAGAATCCTCTTTATTAATTATTTGTACTTGCTGCAATTATTAAGCAGAAGTCTGGAAACTAATTTCAGTTCTATATTTATTGTATTGCATTTTCAATTTTTTATATATTGTCAAAAATAAAAATAATACAAAAAAATGGAAAATACAATAAACTTCCAAATACAGTTTTCATTGGTCAAAGAATTTGAATTTGGAAACAATTAGCAGTTTGTATAAGAATTATAGTTAGGGATCTTTTAGAGGAAGAGGATAAAATAGATGGAGATATAAAGATAGGGAGATAAAGAGATCTATGGAGGAATATGGAGAGACAAAGAGATATATAGATAGTGAGATAAAGTGATAGAGATATAGAGATATCAAGAGACATAGATAGAGGGAGAGGTGGAGAGAGATACAAAGATTGATATATAAAGGGAATTAGAGAAGACAAATAGATATGAAGGCAAAGGGAGAGAAATAAGGGGAGACAGAGAAAGAGATAGATATATAAAAGAAGATAAAGGGAGAGAGAGGTAATTATAAAGATATAGATAGTTGGATATAGATGGAGTGAGGGAGGGAGAGATAGGGAGAAATAGAGAGACAGAGGGAGAGATGTATATAGACAGAAATATAAAGAAATGAAGAGGGATTAAGAAAGAGATAGAGATAGAGAAATGGATAGAGAAACGAGTGTGTGTTTATGAGTTAGAGAGAGAATAAGTAGAGAAATATATAAAAATATATATTTCAGGATAATTATTCTACAATAAATTAAAATTTAGTAAGATAAATGTACAAAATTAATTAATTTTATTATCTATAATTTGTTACTTCATAAGACAAAAATAATTCAAATTAAATTTTAACCTAATGTAAATTAAACTTTAAAAGAAAAATTGATGATTAGAATAATTTGATAAAATATAAGATAGAATATCCTAATAAAAGAGATTAAATTAAACTATCTTCTTATCAAAAGACGAAAGAAATAAAAAGTAGATTTCTAATTCAAAAAATAATTATGCTACAATAATTAAAATTCTATTAAGATAAATAACTATAAATTAAATGAATTCTAATAATTTTGAATTATTATTTGTAATTTCATTAAAAAGAAAAAATAATTAAAATAATATTTTCGGTTAATGAAAAAGTAACCAGTTAAAAAAAAGTAGGAAAAATAGCTAATTCTTTCTTTTTTAATAATTTTGTCTTTTCCACTTTTGAAACTTCAAAAAAATATGGAATATTTAAATAATAGAAGATACCATTAAAAGATATTATTATTAAAAGCAAAAAACAAAGTAGATTTTTCTTCTGTAGACATTCCTTTTCGAAATAATCATATTAAAGGTATTTTTTTTGTTTTTTATTATTTAAAAAAAATTAATTTTAATGTAGACATACGATTGAGATCAATTTAATCAACTTGCATTCTTCTAGTCAATTTTGAACCATTGATTTGTAGACATTCTTTTTCTAGATAATCATATTAAAATATATCTTTTCTATTTTTTTATCATTTAAAAAAAAATTAATATTAATGTAAACATACGATTGAGAGAAATTCAATCGTCTTGCATCCTGCTAGTCAAGTTTGAACCAATGATTTCAATAAGTAAGTTGAAAACTTCATATAGGGTATGCCTTTGACCTAAGAATTTTTTATTTTTTTTGGTTTTTAATCATTTAAAAAAATTAATATTAATGTAAACATGCGATTAAGATCAATTCAATCGTCTTGCATCCTTCTAGTCAATAGTGAACCATTGATTTCAATAAGTAAGTTGAAAACTTCGTATAAGGTATGTGTTTGACATAATTACCTCAAATTTATATTGGGACTGTGAAATTTTTATTATGGTAAAAGCACATTTTGAAGGTTCACAGAAACCCTTTACATCAAATTACATAAGATATATCAATTAAATCCTTTTTAAAACAAAACCAATAGAAAAAACCCCATAGGGCTGTGAGACAACAGAAACAAACAAAAAAGACCACCCATCCCAGAAAGATGACAAAAATACCAGCAAACTACCAACATAGACCCAGCAACAAAAATTGAAAAATCAACCCAAATTTACTAGTACCACCTCTTTGCTAGTACTAGCATGATGAGCATTAATAGCAGCATGCGATATATCTCGAGTACTCAGATTGGCCTACATAACTTCGTTTTGGAAGATAAGGACCACTACTTGAGATTAATGTTCTGAATCTCATAAAACACCCATCTGAAAAGACAAAAAACCTCTATAGAGTTGTTCTTGGTAATGTTGAGCACATCAAATGGGATCTCCTATTTGGGATGAAAATCTTGTGGAGTAAAATCCACCGCTTCCTAGAAATTATGTTCAGAGCCATGGGAGGAAGAGGATGCTTCAACATTGTGAGTTTGGTCTAGGGAATCATGTTCATCAAAGCTATGTGGAACCTTCAAAGTGGCCTTTCGAGGTTTAGCCTTGGGTTGTTTGCTCAAATACTCACCACCAACATCAGGGAACCCCTTACTAACACTCGAAGCAACCACCTTAAGCCCCGTTTTAGAATTTTTGTCAGTGTGAGGGATAAAATCCCCATCATTACTATCGGTCTCCCAACCTTCCGATTCTCAGTCCTCACTATTATCAATCTATCATGGGACTGTTAGTTGATCTCATAAAGAGAATGGGATTGAGAAATTTCTTTGTTGTTGCAAGGCATTCAAATCCCTTTAAATTATCAATTATATATCCCTCCCCAACATACCCTCCTTTAGTATCTTTTTTTTTCTTTGATTTTTTTTTAATTTTTAACCATTTTTTTCTACAAATCAATTAGGGAATTCAATACAACAAGTATCTACACATCAATTAGTCAAATCAGTCACATAGAATATAAACTAGCATATATACCTTAAATTTTAATTTCATCTATATAAAGTACGTCGAGAGATATCCTTCTTGAGGAGCCTATTTTATTTGACTTTTGGGTCTAAAATTGATTAAAAATAGGCACCTCGAGAAGGATATCTCTCGGCGTACTTTATATAGATGAAATTAAAATTTAAGGTATATATGCTAGTGCCAGTGGCACCGCGCAATAAAATAAATCAATATATAATTTCATATAGTGTTTTTTTATGTATCTATTTAGACTATTTTCAATAATATGTGTGTGTGTGTGTGTGTTGCAAGATCAAAGCAAATAGTAAAATATAAGATATATTAATCTTTATTTAATGGCAAGTATTATGGTTATGGTTAGTGTTAGGGTTAAGGTTAGTGTTATGGTTGGGGATAATGTTTACATCATGGTTCGAGTTAAGGTTATGATAATGGTTAGGGTTAGCATCAATGTTGGGGTTTGGTTTTGGTTTAGGATTATGGTTAGCATTAGGGTTATGATTATGTTTAATATTAGGATTAAATTTATGGTTAGGGTTAGGGTTCAGTGTCAGGGTTACAATTATGTTGAGGGTTTACATCAAAGGTAGGGTTAGGGTAAGCATAGTTACAATTAGGGTTAGAGTTAGAATTATAACTGGGGGTATGGTTAGGATTAGGATTTGGTTTATGTTTTAGTTATGGTTAGTGTTTTTATTAATGTTAGGGTTATTTTTAGGGTTATGATTAAAGATTATAATTAGTGATTATAATTAAAATTAGGGTAAGGGTTAGGGTTAGGGTTATGGTTAGGATAATAATTAGGGTTAGGGTTAGGATTATAATTAGAGTGAGGGTTGTGATTAGAATTAAAATTAGAGATAGGGTTAGTCTTAGTGATTAGGGTTAGGGTTAGGGTTAGGGTTATAATTAGGGTTAGGGTTATAATTATGATTAGAGTCAGCCTTAATGATTATATTTAGGGTTACAATTAAAGATTATAATTAAAGTTAGAGTTAGGGTTATAATAATAATTGGGGTCAAGGTTATGGTTAGGATTATAATTAGGGTTAGTGTTAGAGATTGGGGTAAGTCTTTGATTATAATTAAGGTTAGGGTTAAAAAATTAATTAGTAATTATAATTAAAATTAGGGTTAGGGCTAGAATTATAATTAGGATTAGGGTTAGGGTTAATATTGTAATTAAAGATAGTATGTGATGATAGCTATAAGAGTTAGGGTTTGGGTTAGGATTAAGGTTGGGGTTAGAGTAGGGTTAGGGTTAGAATGGGGTTCAATTATGCTTAGAGTAGGCTTCAAGTTGTAATTAGGGTTCAAATTTACTGTTAGAGTTGAGTTTAGGGATAACATTCAATTAGAGGGATTATGGTTAAAGGTTAAGATTATAGTTAATTAGAGTCAGGGGTTGATTGTGGAAGTGGTTTAATATATTTAGGGTTAGGAATAGAATTAGGGATATGATTCAATTACATTAGGGCTAGGTTTAAATTAGGATTAGGGCTAGTGCTTATTAATGGTAAAATTAGGGTTCAAGTTGTAGTTAGAGATTAATTCTAGGGTTATAATTAAGCTTAGTGTTATGTTATCGTTAGGTCTCAATTATGATAAGATTAGGTTATTGGTAGGGTTCAATTAGGTATATATTAGGGATATTGTCAAAGTCAATGTTTGATTGTGATATGCGTTTATTTATAGTTAGGGTTAGCATTATATTTTAATTTGGGCTAGCATTAGGGTTAGGGTTAAATTATGATTAGAGTTCAATTAGGTTATGGTTTTGGGGATAGGGTTATGTTATGATTAGGGTTATGGTTTGGTGTTAGGGTTAAGGTATACATAATTGTTAGAGCATAAAAATGAAAAATAATATGTGGAAGGATATCTCTTGATATGTTTAATATATAATATTGATATATAAGTTAGTAATAGTTATGACACAACATGGAAGACATTAAATATGTTAATATATAATTATACAAATTATTAAACTTCACGTTAGAGTTAGGTTTTACAATTATAATTATGGTTAGGGTTAAGGTCTACATGAAGGTTAGTGTTAGAGTTAAGGATATGTTTTGGGTTTTGGTTAGGGTTAAGGTGTAGGGTTATGCCCTTAGTGTTAAGTTTAGGGTTACGACATGATTATTGTTAGGGTTAGGGATTAGGTTTATGGTTAGGTTAGGATTAGGGTTAAGATTATAATGAGGTTAGGGTTTAGGGTTATGGTTAAAATTATGATTATGGTTATGGTTCACATCATGGTTGGGGCTATGATTAGTCTTAGGGTTTAGGGTTCTAGTTAGGATTATGGGTAGTGTTAGTGCTATGGATAGGTTTAAGGGTTAGGGTTGGCATAAGTGCTATGATTTATATCATGGTTAGAGTTAAGGTTATGGTTTGGGCTATAGTTTAAGGTTGGTGTAAGGTTTAAATATGTTAGGGTTAGGGTCAGGGTCAATGTCAAGTTGAGTTTAGGGTTAGGGTCAATGTCAGGTTGATTTTAGGGTTAAGACTACCATAAGGTTTAGGTTGTTTAAGATTATTAATGTTAAGATTAATTTTAGGGTCAAGTTATTGTTATGGTTCAAATACAATTATGGTGAAGATTAGGTTATGATTAAAGTTACTATTATAGGATAAAGCTTGGGGTTAGAGTTAGGGTTTGAGCTATAGTTTAATATTGTGATTAAGGTTTAATCAAGGTTATAGTATGTTAGCATAAATATTTAATTAGGGTTAGGATACAATTAGCTCTAGATTAGGGATATTATGAAGGTTGGGGTTTGACTACATGGTAAGGATTTGGTTAGAATTATGGTTAGTATTATAATTAAATAAAGTTTAGAATTAGGTTTGTGATTCATTTATATTGGGCTTAAGGTTTGGGCTATAATTTTGTTACAATTAGGGTTATTATCAATTATGGCTACTTTAGGCTTTTGTTAGGATTAGGATTATTATTACAATTAAATTAGGACTAAATTAAGGTTACAATTAGTGTTATGATTAAAATAGGGTTAGCATGGTTTACGTTAATGTAAAGGTTTAGTTAGGGTTAGGGTTAAATTAGGTTTGGGTTTAAGGTTATGCTAGGAGTAGGGTTTAAGTTCAAGATAGGGTTTAATTATGATTATAATTAATTTTAGGGTGAGGTTTTTGTCAAGGTTCAATTACAATTATATTAGGTTAGGGTTGATGCTAGGTCATCATGAGGGCTACCATTCTAGGAATCTTATTTGGGTTAGGGTTTAATAAGTATTTGATTTAGTATTACAATTCAATTAAATTTTAATTAGTTAAGGTTAGGGTTAATTTTTAATAAAAAATATATTTAGAAAAGAGAATTTAGAAAAAAAAGTATACTTCCCATGTAGGAGTCAAACATAAGTCAACAAAAAATAACTTATTGCCTAATTTACCATGAAACCCAAAATGTTGACATCCAACACATTAATTTAAAATGGATACATTATAATAGAATGTAACTTGAATGATCAATGTAGCCAAAGCTATGGTATTGGTAAGATTACAATAAAATTGTAAGTCCAAATTGAGTTTTTGATTAAAATTGTTAGCATAGAAATTCTTATTGATCTTTCTAAATTAATATATATATATATATATATATATATATATATATATATATATATATATATATATATATATATATATATATATATATATATATATATATATATTATTTTTGAAATATTTATGCAATTCAACTAAAAATAAATATAATATAAATAGAAAAATCACATCTATATGATAAATTAGAAACATTTAATAATAAATATATTATATAGTATGTTTTAACCATTTTTGTAGATATGTAATTTATTTTTTTGAATTTAGAAACATTATATTTTTATGGTTGAAATTTAGAAACATTAAATTTTTTTTTCATCTTTCTAAATTGAAATAAAAAATCACATCTATATGATGAATTAGAAACATTTAATAATAAATATATTATATAGTATTTTTAAAATATTTTTGTAGATATGCAATTTATTTTTTTGAATTTAGAAACATTATACTTTTATGGTCGTAATTTAGAAACATTATACTTTTATGGTTGTAATTTAGAAACATTAAAATTCTTTTTCATCTTTCTAAATTGAAAATAATAAATCGTATATTATTTAAAAAATATTTGTTTAGGCATGTAATTGTATTTTTTATTTTTCAAATTTAGAAACATCATATTTTTTATGTTAAAGATTTAGGAACATAGATATTATTTTTTATCTTTTTGAATTGAAAATTTAAGGTATATAAATGTAAGGGTTTTAGATTATATACAAATAATATTATATTTTAAAATTAAATTAAATTGTATTGAAAAAATAGTTAAATTTGAATTATACTGATTTTCAAATCGACTAAAATTTGGTCCATATAAACAAATAAGAAACATAAAACTCCTTCAATCATTTTATAAATGATTACTGACGAAAAAACATCACAAATTTTTTTTCTCCACTTGGAACAAAATTATGTTTGCATTGAGAACATTAACTTTGTAGATGACAAAATTAGAAATAAATATAAAGCACGCTACCAGTCATATGTTTGCATTTATAGAAAAACAACACTTAAAAAATTATTAGATCCAAATTTGTAATCCTCAAATTCCTCATGATCTCATATCATAGTACTATAGAGACTACATTAAAATTATTTCTAGGTCATGTGGTTGCTCATGAATATATACTATAACAATTATATAATTATTTCCATTTAATTGGCATATACTGTTATTTTAATAGTCATGGATTTCATGGGTTACAAACAACAAAGGTGTGTATAAAGTCTGGAGAACAATCAAGAATCCTAAAATTTTAAGTATCCATGAGAAACCAGCATTTCCTAGCACTTATAGAGCTTTTTTTAATATGTTGACAGAATTGAGAAAGTTCCCTTTATTGCAAAATTTACCTGATTTCTCGTCCATATCAACAGTGACTTTCTGATCATTGTCACCCAATTGCATGCTTCCATTATAAATGGCATACAAAATCAACTCAATGCTCCCAAACCAACTCAATTGCATGCTTCCATTATAAATGGCATACAAAATCAACTCAATGTTCCCAAATCAACTCAATTGCATGCTTCCATTATAATTAGAACGTCCACTCATGATTAGACACATACACACAACTTTATCCTAACGTAAGAAGCCATATAATGGGAACTCAATATGCTGACTATACAATTCCTTCGTCAATCACAAGGTGCCATCAAATCAAATTATCTTTTCCCTAAGTTATGATTCATAGTCAAGTTGTACTCTCATGGAAATTCATTTTATTGTTTAGGGTTTCATAGAATTTAAAGCGATTTCGGTAGGTGCCAAAAACCACCTACAAAAAAATCCTCACTACCTACTTCTATATCATCCCAGAAGAATGAACATGCAAAACAACTACTTTGAAAATGTAACATGCAAGACACGTCACTTACCACCTCAAAATCGGCAGCCAGTGAAAAAAACTTAGTAATTGTAATATTGCAATAAACTAACCTCTGTGTTGATAAACTAAAAGAGTGAAAAGAATTGGAGGTGCAATCATGGGTTCCACAGTTGACTCTATCTTCATCTCATCAACTGTAAATAATTATTTTACTTTGCATGCATTTGCATAATAAGACCGACAAAAAATAAAGATATGAAATCCCTGAATGCTCATAGCATATGAAATCCCTGAATGCTCTCATGTGATTTTCTATTTGGAGATGTTGTAGAACATTGTGCTACATCATTTAAAAATTAAAAATTATATAATTATTTATTTTTATAAAATCTTGAATAAATCCAAATGTATTGCCACTCACAGTAAAATAAACTTTAAAATCTAATGCTAATCAATCATAGAAAATTTTAAAAGTCATAAATGAAATCTAATGCCGTGGTAATCAAACCCAACGTCAGATCTAAGCTCCATTGTTAAACTGCATCCGCCAAATTTCTCCATAGTAATTTGGATGAAATCTTGGAATTCTTCTCTTTATATCTGCTCACAGGAGTTAAAATCTAGAAACAAAATAGAAACTTGGAAATTAAAAAAACTAATAACAAATCAAAAGAAATATTATGATAAAATAGGGGGCATCAATTGAAGCATATCTGATTGGGTGAAACTCCCAATTTTCTGAAGTAGAAAAAAAAAAAAAGTTTCTGCACAAACAGAAGAATATACAGTCCTTAAGAGTAGGAAACAAAGAGATTATGTTCATTAAAATAATTGGTCATATATTTATGAATCACAAAATATAAAGAATAGAAGTTTCAGGTCAGATTACTCATTAAATCTAAAATTTTATAGATGAGAGAAGAAAAATGCATACTTTGGTGCGTAGTGTAAACAATATTATGATGCCCAATTCCATCCATGCATTGCCCAACTTATGAGTCTAACCTATATTTCCATCTTCATCCAGGTTACAAACAAATTAATCACAGCCATGTTTTCATTTAAATAGACCTATAGTAATGATGAAACACTTGTCTTTTAGTCTTCCATTCCAGTTGTGGATGAAATGGATGCTCCATTGATGTAGAAACTGTGAAATGGATGCTTCTATCTATGCAGTAACACCAAACTCTTGGTATTTCCAATTTTATAAAGATTTTATGGTGATTCGTTTCATCAATTTTGTAACTGTGAGGAATACGAATCATTTCTTTTTTCCATGCATGACTGACTGGAATACAAAAAGTTTCTTTTTTCTTACACCGTTACTCATGATGACCTCCTATTGATGCCATTGTAGGTTATGCCTCTCAGCGTAAATAATTCTACATATACAAATATGTTAGAAAAATATAATCAAAAGGTAAACCTATAATAAAATGACCCTCATAATCCAATAATCTTCCTAAAGTATTATTCAATTGGTAGATGTTGTTATACATTAATCAACCAATTCAATTTTACATATCATAAGATAATTCATAATACAACATTTCAGCAAGTTGTAATCCACTATATTTACCTTAGAGAATATTACCCTTTCTATTGAATATTCTCATTAAGATATTATTCAATACTGTTAGTACTTATGGACAAATCAACAAGATTAATTTTACATCATACAAGAGTTCTCTAGTAAAACAATTTAGCAAAGAGTGGTGTTGACATCATGGAGATCAATTTTGACAAGTAAAAGATGCTCTAACATGTAAAAATTAGATATATCAATGACACTTTAATTATTTTCTACTAATACACATACATTAATTTATCCTAAATTTAATAAAATAACTTTTTTCTTATAACATTTTTGCATAGTTGATTGCACATATCTTTTTTCAAGATAACCGCTTTTGGAACCACCTTGAGGGATCCTTTTTAATTAAATTTTTATAATTTTTTTGCATTTTCTATTTAGGTTTTAGATCTAATTTTACTTCCTTCACATTGATTTCTAAATATTATAGTATGGATTTTGACTAGTCATAATCCCTAGATTCTAAAAAATTATTCCTAAGTTATTTACAAGACTTGTTTCTTCAAAATTTCATCTGCTTTAATTGTAGCATAATTCATGAAATGTGGTGCAGAGATCACTAATTTTCTAAGGGATCACCCTTCCAAGTCTTGTAGAGCCCAAAGTGTAGAAGGATTAGTAAAAGTCCTTGTTAAGTTGGTCCAAGTTTTTTGAGGATTTTAATAGATGGAGTTCGCTTGTCCATGAGTATTTGAAGAATCAACTTGGTTTCTGCCTTGTAAAAGTGTAAGCCCATTTGGGAACCAACAAGTTGCAACTACATTTCATATTATTCAATCTTTGTGATCTGAATATCTCTTTTCTCTATAATATCAAATACAAAAATTTCTTCAGCCCTTTGACAATGGAAAACCCTTTTTTAAAAGCAAAGTTACATTTAGCTTCATATCTATTTAGGGTCCTTGAGTGGAAGAGAATTGCATTTTCTCAATTTTTTTCATCCTCTTTCCACATCAAGAATGTGACTATGCTATGCTTTCTATCATAGATGTATATAAGAACATCTTTCCAAAAATTAAGGCTTAAAAATACTAGAGGTGAAGATATAGCTTCTTTAATTTTTTTTAATAACATTCTTCCCTTTGGAGTCCACTCAAAAGCCTAATTTTTCTATAGCATGAGTTTGATTAGTTTGACCAATCCTTAAAGACTAGATATCAACCTATATTCATCTTTTTACTATACACCCTGGCCAACCTTCAACTTTCTACCATTTCTGACATCAAATTTAGTATAATCTCCTTTATATGTGACAAACTTCCAATTGTTATTCTTGGCATCATCACAATCAAAAACAATCTCTCAGTGGATTATTCCCTTTAGCAGCTTATTAGTTTTGAGAAGAATAATTTGATCTTCATAAGCTTCTTCAATTATGGGCTATAATCTCTTTGTGAACTCACATGATTAGTGAATAAAAATGGTATTTTGAGCATCAATTTCAAATAGTCTCCTATTATGATCATTGTTTGGGATTTTTGGATTTTTAGTTTCACCAACAATGATAACAAATTGTTTTCAATTTATCTACTTAATATTTTTCTTTTAGGGAACAAATTAAATGTTGAAAGAATCAAAACCTTCATTCATTTCCCAAAATCTATTCCTATAAGAGTGCATGTGAACACTCTTCACAATTTATCGTTCTCTATTGATAGAAAGATTACTTTAAGCGTAAAATAATTAAAATTTAATTTTATTCTAATATATTTTTAACTAGCTAATAACGTAAACCGTTTCCCACCATACCCACCTTTTGATTCACCGACTTGTATTTCCATTTTCATTATTTATTTTTTCTAAGTATTTGTCTTTGTTCTTTACATTTTACATCTAATTTTATTTTATTCTCATTAATTTCTACACATTAGAGTATGAATTCATAGGATTCAAGGGTATAGTTGATTTCTTGTATTTACTAATGAAGAATTGATATTTTTGGAATCACTTAACCGATGAATACAAATTTGGAAATAGGGTAGATTAGAAGTATTCTACATACATAATATTCACAACATTCTATTAAAAAATGGCCACCTAAACAACTATTGTGAAATCCATCTAGTATCTTTTCCACTTTCTCTTTTCCTATGGAGCAAAGGAGAACATTATCAAAGTTTCATTTGAATATTATACCTTCAACCAAAGCATAGTTGGCGCCATGTAATGTATTAAAATGTCTTTTATAAGATTTTATAAATTTGTGAATAATAATTAATTAAAAACAAAAATATGAATAATAATTTATAAATATTAACTATGTATGACATTAAACTTTATTATTTGAAATACCTCTAATTTAATATTGGTTGTACAAATTAAAGATAGGATTAAAATTTATGTTAAGAATAATTAATTTAAAAAAAAAGTTTTAGTAATAATTTATAATCATTGTTTTTGAATGCCATTCAAATTTATTATTCCAAATATCTATAATGCAATATTAATTATTAAAATTAAAAACTAGAATTATAATTTATATTAAGAAAAAATATAAAAATTAGAAAAAACATATTAAAAAAATGTTGAAAAATGTCAACTCTATCTTTAAAACTTCAAAACTCCATGAAAATGATTAGAAGGTTTATTTATTTATAATTATTTTGATTATATTGTCAAAATAGATACACTTGAAATATTAACAAGTTAAGTGTTGCATAACAAATATGAAGATGCCAAGTGAAGAGAAAAAATGCTAACTACTTATCCTTTATGGTTGAATTTTTGAATTGATTTAATGTCATGAATTTACATAAATCAGTTCCTCAATGTTATAATTTAAAACCATTTCCTAAAATAAATGACAATTGACTTTAGATTAGTATAGTATATAGTACATCAATACCACACATCACATTCAAAACCCTCTTTGTAAGGTTGTCATGGTCATAATTTTATTTAGTTTTAAACGGGTTTTATAATAAGATTTTATAAATTTGGGAAGAATAATTAATTAAAAACAAAAACATGAATAATAATATATGTATTAACTATTAATTTCATTCAACTTTATTATTTGAAATACCTCTAATTTAATATAGGTTGTATAAATAAAAGATAGGTTTGAAATTTATGTTAAGAATATTTATTTGAAAACAAAAGTATGAATAATAATTTATAATCATTATTTATGAATGCCATTCAACTTTATTATTCCAAATATCTATAATACAATATTCATTATAAAAATAAAAAACTAGAATTATAATTTATATTAAAAAAAATTCTAAAAATTAGAAAAAACATAATAATGTTGAAAAAAGTCGACTCTATCTTTAAAACTCCAAAACTCAATCTTTATTTATTTATCTATACTTATTCCATTATTCCATGATACCGTCAAAACAGATTGTCTGCCTTATTTTAGGCTTTTTCTTTTAAGCCGTTTTTTCATCTGCTGATAAACGCTCTACTGATTTCTCATCTGGTGAGAAATGCTTCTCCACTGATTTTTGATGTGGTGAGGAATGCTCCACTTCCTCCATGAGTGGTGACAAATTAGGATGATGTGGCAAATGGCAGCAAGTAGGATCAGAAGTATATCTGTGGCAGTCTGTACAACTAGGTAACATTCGACGGTCTCCAATCAGAATGGTACGCTTAGCGGAGGAGAAATGGAAATTAAATAAACTGAGCGAGACAACAAGCATGAGCGTGATGACCATAGATTTCCCCATACTCACTGCTGAGATGAAGGTAAATGTAAAAACACCAAACAACTCAGCAGATGAAGACGAAGACGAAGACGAAGACACAGAGGGAGAATGGAAGGGAGAATGGAAATCCAGCTATATTTATAGAGACCACATTATGAATACTTCAAATGACGGCTAAATTTTGAGCGATAGGCGTTCAAACTCATAGTGCGTGTGAAACAGTCCGTATATGACGTACTTTTTTGTTAAACTATTCATTGACTAGATTTCCCTCTTAAATTTTGAGTGGGAAACGTTCAAACTGATAGTGCTCAGCAATTGATCCACCTGTTAAAAACACTGAATAGAGTGTAACATGTATCAAAATAATTATTTATGAATGATATCGTTTGTGTTACGGCACTTGGAAACTCGACCATCTGTTCCGCCGGGGCATTTATGAGAAGGGACTGAGTGTGGGATTGAGTCATCCGTCATCGCAAAGAGAGTGGAATTCAGTCACCCGCCAGTCTGGCTAGAGAGGAGTAATTTAGTTGGAAAATTGCGGTTTACTTCAGCTCTAGATTTCGATTTAGTTCACATCATCTAGGGTATAAGGTACATTGGTTACCATTAATTGAGTTTTATCAATTTCTTTTATAATCCTAGCAATTGCACCTTAGTGTGCAATGGGTATGCCCAAGAGGTGTGGAAAGTCAATTAGGAATAAATTTGGTCAATTTTTTTGCATAAATTTGTGTAGTACAGTTTCAAAATAATTATTTATGAATGATATCATATGTGAGATTTTTCATCACGCCACTTCATCCTCGGTTTTCCAATATGATAGAGAGTGGGATTAAGTCATCAATTAGTTGGGCAAGATGATAAAGAGAGTGGGATGGAGTCATTTGCTAGTTGGGCAAGAGAGTAGTAATTGAGATGGAAAATTGTCCCATGTCTAGGGGGGTGGTAGGTAGCTGCAAAGGTTACAAATATTTCTCCGATTTGAATTTTGTTGAGATGATTTTGGGATAAAGCACAAATGGAGGTTCACCAACTTCTTTTGCAATTTTAGCATTCAAATATAATTTTCATTTCTGTCTTCATTCTTTTATAAAGGAAGTATATTAGTAGTCATTATATCTAATTTTGTTAAACATATATCTTGTCTCATGCACATGATTTCACAAATGCCCTAGTGCACTATGGATATGAATAAAGTTGAACTACTACTCCAATTAAAATATAAAAATTCTAACTACAGAGGCAAAGTGGGAGGTGTAATATCGTAAATTGTACACCCTTGCTAGGGTGGTACAATTCCATGATTGGTTTAGCACCCGCCTTAGTGTGTTTTTCATCTTGCATTTCTAATTCCATTTAAACATTTAATTAATTAATTTAATTAAATCTAAATTCATATTTCATCACTTCATACATTATAAAGTGGGGCCCTTTTACTTAAGTGTGCCTCTTTTATTTTAATCATCCAATAAATCATTAAATCGTAAACCCTAATTATGTTTTATTTCAACCTTTAAGACCCGATTTTGCATGTTAAAGCATCTCAAAATCAGTTGTAACTTTGGGATTCTACTAATATCATCATATCTAACAACCCTGAAAATTTGGTAAAAAGTTGGTTGGACCGTGTGTAAGTTACGCACGGTCCGTGACATTTTTCTCGAAATTTCGAGAGCATAATTCTATGATATTATAACGCTTAACCCCGAGAAATTGGCATAAAATTCAAATCCTAGTTCAGCCTAAAGATGAAATTAAGATCTAGTGTTTCATACATAAGAGCTCCCTTTCTTCATTTGAAGGCCTGAAATTTTTTAGCTAACAACTAGCGATTACAAGGAGCCTTCTATGCAGTAAAAGAGAAGATCTTTTGGAGTGTTCAACAACATTCAACAACATCTATCAAGCATTCATCAAGCATTATTTCATCAATTCGAGGATTTCAAAGATGTAGGAAAGCAATACGAGATCATCGACTCAAGATTAGCTTGTATCCCTCCCTTGGAGTTGGGTATGATTTCATGTTCTTTCCATGTCTTTGTATGAGCTTCATTAAATCATTTTTCAGATTTACATTTATGATTTAGATCACTTAGTATCATTGATTTAGAGTATTTACTTTGTCAATTACAAGCATCTATGGTTTACTCTTTAAAGCATAGGGTTACTCTAGATTATTTGCATTCATCATTTTACGGTCTTGCACACACTATCTTACTCTACAAATCAGCTATTTGTTGAGGTAGAGATCACCAAAATAGAGGTTTGACTAAGGAAAAACCTCATATAGCCACCCAAAACCCTATTTTCAGTAACAGGTGCAGGTACAGGATCTGATCGTCACTGCAAATTACAGGTCCGACAAATCATACAAGCACAATCCTGAGGATCAAATTTGAGCAAAAATCACTAGGACAGGGGCGTAGCACCCTGGTCCTCCCAATTTTAAGTGGATTTGAGCACAGTGGTAGTTCAGAACCATCAGATTCAAGTCTGTCAATTACAGCTTCCTGTTTGCAAAATCAAGATAGGGGCATGGCAACCCTGTCCCACACAGTTTGACTCAAATTTCTGGTATAGCTGCACCTCTAAACTCACTTCCTAATCTGTACTTTTTAGCTGCACATCAGTTAGTTTCATTTCTGGATTTTCAGATTAGGGTTGCTTGTGTACACTTTTATTCTAGGTTGACAATTCAAATCTGCACTTTGCATCACTTCTACTCCTCATTTACAACAAAGGAATAGAAACCCTAAGAAGTAATCCTTCGCTCTCTTTTCCTCAAAAGAAGTAGCCATAGCATGTTACCTCCCTAGGCTCTTTCGTATTTCACTGTGTGTACGTGAGAGTGGGATTAGCGTTTGTTTGCTTAGTCTGACTTTTTCCCCTACATAGGAGGCTATTAGTACATGTGAAATTTTTTAATAGACCTTTAGTTATCATTTTCTTGGTTTTTTTAAAGTTAGTAATGGGGGATTGGGTAAACAAGGGTTGAATGGTAATTGAAACATGGATGGTAATTAGTGTTCTTCTCTTATGTTGGGTCTTTTCCACAAGGTTCACACACTTTTAATCATTTCTACTCATATATTTATTATCTTTTCTAACATTATTATAGTATCATGCAAATTTTTTTGATGTATGTTAGAAGTCTTTATAATGGTGTTTCATGTTTTGACTTATATTATCTACAATAGGTTTCACTTGTGCCCCCTCCTCTCTCTTTCTCTTTCTCTTTCTATAATGCTTAATCTATTACAAAAAATGCCTACTTGTGCATATAGTTCATAAGAATATAAATTTAAAGACATCTTTCACCATCTAATAATGCTTAGCATGTAAATCTATATCCAACTTCCTTTTCTATCTAACTTGTTTACCTACTAAAATATATAGGAGATTATGCCAAAAAACTCAAAACATGGGGGCATTGCTAACTTCTCTGACCTTCATTATTGTCTTCCATTTCTTCATTTTCCACAAGTCCTTCTAATTTTGCATTGCTTCTATGACTCTGTAGCTCCAGACCTTCCATCTCCATCAACTTTTCTATCTAGTTTAGCTCTAAATTCACCACCACATTTTCTAATTTTAGAAGGAAATTTAGTTTCCTCACTATGTTCTCCCTATAGTCCTGATATTCTATTTCATCATCAAGAATAATGATTGGAAATTTTTGGATATCCTCTCCCTTTTTGTCAAAATCCTTGGGTAGAGGAATCCAAAAATTCTCACAAATCCTTAGTATATCTTCCATGTCAACCAAAAATTGAGATTTAAAAACGGTTTCCTAGCCATTTCCTTGTTTAGTCCCTTATTCAGCACTAAAGCCATAAACATTGATGAGATGTTTGTGTTAACTCAATATCTATTGTCTACCATTAGGAAATCCTTGCCCAGAATTGTTTTGATCACATAACTACTAAAGGATGCTTATATCTTCGAATGGAAACCAACCTTGTATTTTTTATGCTCCCTAAAATAACCATTTGCATTTTCCTCTCTTATAAGTTCTCCTATAAAGAGCCAAAAAAAACTTCTCAATTTTTATTAGGGGATGGTAGGTAGTTGCACTAGATCTAAAATATAAATATTTGTTTCATTCTCCCTAGATTTTAAACATTTATTCCATATAAAATTTCAGGTATTTACAACAAACAAAATCTTCAAATCTCAAAATATTTATAGTGGTGTTCTTTCATCATCTTTGTGAGCTTCCCTAATCAATATATATTTTTGTTACTTATGGTTCCATTTTAGGGAAAAAACTTTTGTCTCAATGGAAACCAAATTATTGGAATTATTTTTACCTTTTGTTATGCTAGTTGCAATCATAAAATGATTCTATTTTACAAATTCATTAGTTTTCACTCTAGCAATTGATTTTTTTCTTCATTTTTTTAGATCTTTTTTGTCAATATTCATCTTGCAATTTTCTTTTAAATCCTTCACATTGCAAATTTTTCTAGTCCTTTTCATTAGGCTAGTACTATTGCAATTGGTTTTTCTTAACTTATTATTATTCAATTGCTTCTCCACCAATAAGAATTGTAGTTTTTTTAAGTTTAGATGCATGATTTTTAAGTTAAAAAATTATTAAAAAATCATTTTTGTTGAATCTAATTGGCTCAAAAGATTTAATCTTATGGTCAGATTTTACAGATCCACTATCTAAAGATAATTGTTTTAAGCAATTTTTTTAGGTTGCAATATGTAGTGGCCCTCCTAGGCTTGTATTTTTATTTATGCATTGATAGACTTATTTAGGCTTATGGTTGATGCTTGGATGGTTACTTATGACTCTATTGCTATCTTAGATGGTACTGATGATGCTAGTTACTCTATGTGGACTTATGTTATTTGATATGACTCATGATGTTTGGTGATTTATGTGATATCTATATTCATATGTAGAATATATGATTTATGATGTTACTATTGTACTAACCCTATTTCATGATTATGGTTTATGTGATGCTTTGATGTTATATTGCGTGATTGTCTTCGTGAAAGGGATAATGCATTATCACTCATTGTGAGCATGATATGGTGTTGCACTTCTCTTTTCACTTGCTTGTTTATTATGATAGATATATATGTTGTATATAGTTTAGTGGTGATTGTAGGAGTCCAGGTACTAGACATCAACTCCACCTAGTCTCAAAGGTCTAAGTATGTCCTAGCCCAATGGCAAGTTGTTGGAGATGGCATGGGTTTCTTTCACTCAGTCTTGGCTCAGTTCTTCACCATGTTAGATTATGCCATGACGCAAGTTAGTGGTAGAGTCTTGCGTTGGTATTTCCCTTTGTCGAGTTGCTTAGTATGCGAGTCTATGATTTCTATTTAATTTAAATTATGAATAATGTAATTTATTAAGGTTGAATTAATCTATCCTATAATATGAGTATTGGCTGTTTATTTGGTTATCTGTCATGTATGTATTTGGGTAGGGTCTTATTGGACGATGTAGAGGCTCTCCAAGATTCAATGCAAGAGAAGGCATAGATATAGAGAAAGAGGGCAAAAACTAAAATCTTGAAATTATCATTTTCGCAGGGCGCTGGACCTAGCTAGAAATTAGGGTTTCTTTTGGGGAATACAACCCCCATCCAAGAGTACACAAAAGTTACAATGTATTTTCCAATAATTTTAGGCATTATTATTATTAATATGTCTGACAAGTGACAACAATCGATGAAAGAAATCTTTTCGAGCTTAGGGTATATCCATCTACCTTGAGATGAATAGTTGGTGATTGATGACTGAATAGGTAACATTTGCAGAATATTTTGACATTCCTGGTCTTTGCTATAATATTTTTCATGCATGCAAGGGAGCTCATAGATTGAATGATTTTGGTTTCTATGAACTTTGCTCATTTTTGTCCAAACTGGAATCGAAAATAGCTGTAAAAATTGTCTCAAGGATTTATTGGCATTGGCTAAAAATCAGAGATTTTCAAATGCCCTAATCATTCATCTCATAGCATGATGGACTCCATGAATATGTCTAGGCTAGACTGTTGACAATCCTCTTTTAGATGTTTTTTATGGTTTTGAGATTGAAGTTGATGGAAGTGGTTGTGTTCCCTTTGATAGACCTAGCAACTGTAAGAAGGATTGTAAAAGAAAGGGATCAATGTCTAGCATAGCTCGTGTCCTCTACTTTGATGAATTCCTAGAGTCAAGGAATGAAAACCACCGTTGGGGTCCCAATGGTGGCACTATACTTATTCTAGAAAATAATGGCCTACATGGGCCACATCTTTCACAAGATCTGACATATGCTAAAGAAACACGACTGAAATATCAGTACAAAATCCCACTTGTACCTTGACTTGAAATTTTGAATCAAGAAAATGAATCACATGCTTTTTCTAGAGTTCTAAATGTGTCTTCAGGGTCAAGATCGAGCTTGGTGCAAGTTTCAAACTTGGATTATAATAAACATGTTGTTGTAGAAGAGCATTGTATGAAGCGTCTTGTGGGTAGTGATGATAAGCCTATGAATTCAGCCATGAAGGATGCATTGCTTGAAAAAACTCTTGTTGAGGCAATGTGTGGATCATTCCTACAAGCAATTCTTTCAAAATAGTACGAAGATGAATTCTATTCAGGGTATAAATGAGAATATTTAATCCATTCTAGTTATATATCAATCTCTTAGCATTGTAGTAGGCCTCTACAAGGATAAGATCAAAGTTGACTATTCGACGTACAAATTTAGGCTATGCATGTCGGAAGCTTGAATTTTGAAAAAAAATTGATGTTGAATTTTTTATTTGGCTCGTGTGTCTTAGTCACATTTTTTTGGTTGTTACACTTTTATCCAAAAATTCATTGCTCAAATTAGTTCTTTTTCATATTTTATTCAACCAAATAGTCTATTTGTTGCTTGTGTTTCCAAATGACTTATACATCATTTGAAGTTTAGAGAAATCAAACATTGGTAGCTACTAGATAATGAGAAGGTTTCATCAGAGGTACTCTTAGAATTTTATGCAAAAAATCATTACTCGAATCAGTTCTTTCACATTTTCTCTGTAGTATTTTGAAACACAACTTTGGACAGATTGCAATGCACATTGAAGACATTGTTTAAGCTTTGATGCAAGGTTTTATGTGTATATATTCTTTTAAATCTAGCAAGGACCTAAACGTAGCCTCACTCCTTTCATTCATATATAAAAGAATTAGAGAGGGTTAAATAGGTCTTAGAAATGTTAGAAAAGTCATTTATGATGATTTGGAATAGGTCTTATAAGTTGGAGAGACCAAAAAGTGCAAAAGTGCAAAGTTGGAAAAAGTTGTCATGACAACTTTTGTCCTGAAATTGGTTAGCGGTAGAGTTAGGGATTTCCCAATGCCATGGAAGGACTCCACATGTCATAAATATATATAAACCCTCTCTTTCATGTTTACCTAGGTTGGTGAAGTGTGTTTTGTAAGTCTAACAACTAAACCTACTCATTTTTAGTCTTGTGGACAATATTTTGGCTTGTTTTACTAAATTTTGCAATAGAATATGGATTGAATCCATTGATCCAACAATGGATTGAGTTACTCTTGTGTGTTTTTGTACTATTGGCTCATTTAAAAGCTTTGTATATTTGTACATGGGTGTTTTCTTGTTCAAGTTTGTAAACAAATAGTTTTGGCTTGTAATTAGAAATTTTCTTGTAAATATGGTTGCCCCATGAGTTCCACACATGTTGCCATTACAGCTTGTCGGAACATGATGGGAAACCCATTTTATAGTGTACATATGTAGGTTCAAGTGTTGGAGAAGTGTTTAAACATGACTGCCCCCTTATTCTAGGTGAGTCTAGGAGCAACCCAACTAGAGAAAAAAAGGTGAAAAAGTGGTGTAAAGTGCAGGGGTGAGTGCAAGATCACTATTTCAGGGTTTGGAGGGGTTCATGGAGTCAGGCATACTTGTCCATGTAGAGAGAATATTTGACAAATCCTTTTGATAGAAAAACCCAATTTGTCCATTCACTGCTGGTTAATGGCCTTATAAACCCTCATTTTGGGGTTCACACATTGTACAGTCAAACCAAAGCCTAAAACCACAAAAATCCTTTAGGGATGGATGAATTATTGAAGAAAAAACAAACTTCTTTGGGTTCCTTTGAATCATTTTCACCCAAGCCCTAGAAAACCGGATTTGGAGGTCTAATTAGGCCTAATTCCTTGTAGCCCTTTCTAGGCAAGAATTTGAAATCGATAAGAAACCTCAAGGTTGAAAACCACCAATGGACCCCAAATGCACTAAAAACATGTTAGAAGACCTCTCTACACCTCTGCATCCCCTCACAATAGTTTGAGGTCATTTTGACAGCTTGAAGCCAAGAAGCCATAATTAAGTACTTGAGAAGCATAGTGAATTGGTACGGTTCCTAGTCAAGACACTTGAAGAAAACACCTTAGAAATGACAAGAACCAAGCCCTAGAAGAGATTGAGAAGGACTTGAAGTTATAGAGAGCAACTAGGCCTGGTGAGTTGGTGCAATTGAGCAACACCAGCTAGGTGAAGTGTTGAGAAAACTAGATAAACCCCATCAAATTGGTATCATAGCTTATAATATTTGGGTTAGAAGATTTGATGTCCTCAGTGGAATCTATAGGAGACAACAACATGGTGACCAGTGCAGAGTTGGCCAGGAAAGTGGATGATAAGGAGGAGGAGAATAGACTCCTGAAAGAGAAATTGATTGAATTGGAGAGCAAGCTTGGTGCAATAGAAACCAAAGCTGATGAAGTGTTGGTAAAGTTGGAAGGAGTAGAAGGGAAGGGTAAAGAAGTATCAGAGATAGACAAGATACCTAAACCTGATCCTATCCTAGAGAAAGGACATTTCTTGAAGGCATTGAATGCCTTGAGTGGCAAATCACTACAAGGATTGCCATTGTTCACTGGTAAGATGGAGGCATAAGTGGTCCTAGAATGGATAGAAGCTATGGAGAACCACTTTTAATGTGAAGGCATAACTGAAGCCTAGAGAGTCAAGGTAGCCAAGTCAAGGATGAGAGGAGCTACCCTCACATGGTGGAAATTTGTACAAGATGAGAGGAAGAAAATGGGCAAAGCACCCATCTCTTTTTGGAAAGGGATGCTAGTCAAAATCAAAGAAGTCTATCTCCTTGATGACTATGAAGTGAAAATTCACAAGAAGAGGCAAAACTTAAGACAAAAGGATCTTGATGTCAGTAGCTATATGAAGGAGTTTCACAAACTTAGCCTTAGATCCCATGTGGTGGAAGAAGAGAGTCTCAAGGTTTCTATGTACCTAAATGGTCTACGGTGGAACATCCAAGAAGAAATTAGTCTAATGAGCCCAAAAATATTCAATCCAACCTTTAAACTTTCCATTAAGGTTGAGGAAAAACTAAAAAGAAAACATGACTCAAGAAATAATAGGGGCAAAGGTATAGGAAAAGAAAATAGAGGCCATAGAGGAGGCTTTGATGGAAGAAGTTCTGAGCAAAGAATACAAGGAGAGTCTAAACTCACTAAGCAACAAGATAGTGGTAGCAGTAGAGGAGGATTTAATAGAGGAAGGGGATCAAACAGTGGTTCTTGAGGAAGATCTAGTGGACAAGGTAGAGGTTCCTCATATTTTGCAACAATGAAGTGTTACCATTGTAACCAACTTGGTCATCCAGCATATAGGTGTCCAGAGAAGGGATCACTGATTCAGGGTCTATAGACAACATTGTGTCAGAAGAGGAAGTGAGCAAGCTTAAATTGCAAAGGATACCTCACAACAATCCTTATAGAGACATTTGGTTGAACAAAGGTCAACATGTTCTTGTTAATGAGCAAGCATGGCTAGATTTTACCATTGGAAGGTATAAGGACAAGGTGTTATGTGATGTCTAACCCATGGAGGCATGCCATATTCTTTTAGGAAGACCATGGCAATTTGATAGACAAGCTATCCATGATGGAGCCAAGAATGCATACTCATTCAAGAAAGATGGAGTCACATTCAAGATTCGGTCTATCCTTGAGGAAGATGAAAAAAAGGCAGCAGTTCCTAATATTCTTTTGGTGAGTGAGAAACAGTTCTTAAAGACACTTGAGGAAGGTGAAGGTATAGGGTTTGTACTTGTGATGAAGCCCAAAGAAGAAGACAAGAAAGAGAAGAAAGATTTGCCATTAGAGGTACAAAATTTGTTGAAGAAATTCAAAGGCATAGTAAGTGAAGGATAGCCAGCCACCTTACCTCCTTAAAGAACCATAAGCCATCAAATAGACTTCATTCTCAGAGCATCCTTTCCTAATAAGGAAGCCTACAAAATAAATCCTCAACAAAATGTTGAAATTGCCAAGCAAATCCAAAAGCTCTTAGACTAAGGCCTAATTAGGAAAACTATTAGCCCTTGTGTTGTCCCTACCATGTTGGCACAAAAAAAAAGGTGGTACTTGGAGATTGTGCACTGATTCTAGAGCTATAAATAGGATCACCATCAAATATAGGTTCCTTGTTCATAGAATAGAAGACCTAATGGATTGTTTAGGGGAAGCCAAGTACTTTACCAAGATTGACCTTAAGAGTGGCTATCATCAAATTAGGATTAAGGAGGGTGATGAATGGAAAACTGCACTCAAGACTACTGAGGGTATTTATGAGTGGCTTGTAATGTCATTTGGCTTATACAATGCTCCAATCACCTTCATGAGATTCATGAATGAGGTGATGAAGGACTTAATAGGTAAATTTATGGTAGTGTATCTTGAAGATATTCTCATTTTCAGTAAATATAGGGTAGATCACATTAATCATTTGCAAGATGTACTACAAAGATTGTAGGATGAAAAGCTAACCATGAATTTGGATAGTGTTAGTTTCTCAAGAAGAAGTTGGTTTACCATGGGTTTGTGTTGTCTCAAGGAAACCCCAAGATGGATCCAAGCAAGGTTGAAGCCATTGTAAATTGGCCTACACATAAGACAACAACAGAGGTGAGAAGCTTCCATGGACTTGCTTAGTACTAGAGGAATTTCATTAGGTAGTTCAACACTATATGTGCACCAATTTTAGACACCATTAGAGGTGGAGTAAAGGTGAAGCAGCAAACAAATGTTTTGAAACCTTAAAGGAGAAGATAGCTACCCAACCGGTACTAGTGTTGCCTAATTTTGAGAAACTTTTCATTGTAGAATGTGATGCAAGTAATGTTGTAGTAGGTGTTGTCCTAAGACAAGAAGAAAGACCAATAGCTTTCCATAGTGAGAAGCTAAGTGATGCCAAGAAGAAATACTCTTCATATGATCTTGAGTTGTATGCTTTAGTGCAGGCATTGAGGAAGTGGAGACACTATCTCCTTCCTAGAGAATTTGTGGTCTATACGGACAACCAAGCATTGAGTTTTCTAAACTCACAAGATAAAACCAGTCATAAAAACATGAAATGGGTGGAGTATATGCAGGCCTATACATTCACCATTAAGCACAAAAAATGGTAGTTAAATCAGGTAGTTGATGCTTTGAGTAGAAGACTTTTGACTGTCCAATAAATCCAATTAAGAAGCATAGGTGTGGATAGTTTTAGAGACTTGTACACAAAGGATGAAGACTTCTCAAGTGCCTACAAGGTGTGTAAGGAGTACCAGAATCACTTCCATAGTGAGTATTCTTATTTTACTTTGCAAGATGGACTATTGTTCAAAGGTGGGCAGCTTTGTGTGTCTAGAGGTTCAATGAGAGAAAGCCTTATTCAAGAGAAGCATAATAGCAGCCTTAGTGGATATTTTGGAGTCAATAAGACTCAAGAGTTGGTTCAAAGATACTACTATTGGCCAAAGAGGAATCAAGATGTGAAGAAATATGTGGTGACTTGCATAGTTTTCCAAAAAGCCAATGGTACTTCAACAAATGCCGGTTTATACCAACCTCTTCCCGTACCAAATAGACCTTGGGAATGCATTAGCGTGGACTTTGTAGTAGGCTTTCCAAGGAAAAAACATGGATATGACAACATTTATGTGATTGTGGATAGATTTAGCAAAATGGCTCACTTTGTGCCTTGCAAGACTACTCATGATGGATGCCAAATTGCTCAATTGATCTTCAAAGAGGCAGTGAAGATACATGGTTTACCCATGACTGTTGTTTCAGATTGGGACTCAAAGTTTATCAATCATTTTTGGAAGACACAAAGGCAAAATATTGGCACCAGCCTCTCTTTTGGGTCAGCCTACCATCCTCAAATAGATGGGTAGACCAAAGTGGTGAATAGGAGCTTGGGAAATGTGTTAAGGTGCCTTACTAAGGAACATGGTCAAACATGGGATTGAGTACTCTCACAAGGTGAATATGCATTCAATGATACC
Organism: Cryptomeria japonica; assembly: GCF_030272615.1. Taxonomy (NCBI): domain Eukaryota; kingdom Viridiplantae; phylum Streptophyta; class Pinopsida; order Cupressales; family Cupressaceae; genus Cryptomeria; species Cryptomeria japonica. The sequence goes on along the minus strand of NC_081407.1, from coordinate 841,739,540 downwards.
ATAAATAGGACTAATAGCAAGAGCCCTTTGGAAGTGGTCTATGGGGTGCACCCAAGAGGCATTTTGAAGTTGAGAGACTTAGGAAGTGCAATGAAAAGAAGTGGATATGCAGAGGAATTTTCTCAATCAATGATGGAAGTCCATGATTTATTTTGACAAGCATTGATGGAAAACACAAACAAGCTCAACTAAAAAGTTGATGAAAAGAGGAAGAACCTCCAATATCAAGTAGGATATCTTGTCATGGTACACTTGAATAAAGAAAGGCTACAAAAAGGAGTGCAAAACAAGTTACAAATGAGGAGGATAGGTCCATGTGCCATTCTAGCTAGGTATGGAGAAAATGCCTACAAGGTGGATCTACCTAGTGACATAGGTTTGTCACCGATTTTCAATAAAAAATTAGTTGCATACATGGGACCAGTTCAAGGTTTAGATTGCTGTCACTCAGAGGTTTTAGTTCATGTGAACAACCTTTAGTTACCATCTAGACCAGATCCAAAGGCCAAGAAGGTGTTGAGTTCAAGGATCGCCAAGAAGACAAGGCATCAAGTCTATTGGGAGAACCTCATCAAATGCCAGGGCATGGATGATACTAAAGCTACATGGGTGATGGAGATAGAGTTTCAAAATCTTGAAATTGATTAGAATATGATTCCCAAAGAGGTGACATAATCTTCTTTTGTTTGCGAGAATGGTGGAGGAGCACCTAGGACTTAGGCAATTTAACTTTCACAATTTTGGCCTGTACTAATCCTATCCAAGTCAGTGGTGAATAAGGACTAAAGGAGGGTCCAAGAGAGAGTAATTTGTGTCAATTTAGGCCTAGGTCAAGTTTATTTTACTTAGGTTTGCATTTTTGAGTAAATAGTGAGTTTGAGTAGGTATTTGGCCTTTTGTTGGTCAAAAGTGTCAAAAGTTGGTAAAAGCATTAGAGAGGGTTAAATAGGTCTTAGACATGTTAGAAAAGTAATTTATGATGATTTGGAATAGGCCTTATAAGTTGGAGAGACCAAAATGTGCAAAAGTGCAAAGCTGCAAAAAGTTGTCATGACAACTTTTGAAAGTTGTCAAGACAACTTTTGAAAGTTGTCAAGACAACTTTTGTCCTGAAATTGGTTAGTGGTAGAGTTAGGGATTTCCCAACACCATGGAAGGAATCCACATGTGGGAAAGATATCTAAACCCTCTCTTGCATGTTTACCTAGGTTGGTGAAGTGTGTTTTTTAAGTCTAACAACTAAAACTACTCATTTTTAGTCTTGTGGACAACATTTTGGCTTGTTTTACTAAATTTTCCAATAGAATATGGATTGAATCCATTGATCCAGAAATGGATTGAGTTACTCTTGTGTGTTTTTGTATTTTTGGCTCATTTTAGATCTTTTAAGATACTATACATAGGTGTTCTCTTGTTCAAGTTTGTAAACAGCCAGTTTTGGCTTGTAATTAGCAATTTTCTTGTAAATATGGTTGCTCCATAAGTTCCACATGTGATGCCATCAAGGATTGTTGTAACATGATGGGAAACCCACTGTATAGTGTACATATGTAGGTTAAAGTTCTAGATAAGTGTTTAAACATGATTTCCCCCTTATTCTAGGCAAGTCCAGGAGCAACCCAACTAGAGAAAATAAGGTGAAAAAGTGGTGTAAAGTGTAAGGGTGAGCGCAAGATAACTATTTGAGGGTTTTGAGGGGTTCATGGAGTTGGGGAAGACTTTTCCATGTAGGGAGAATCTTTGAAAAATCCTTTTGATAGCAAAACGCTAATTTATCCATTCACTGTCGGTTAAAGGCCTTATAAACCCTAAAACCCCTCATTTTGGGGTTCACACATTGTACTGTCAGACCAAAGCCTAAAACCACAAAAATCATTTAGAGATGGATGAATTATTTAATAAAAACCAAAATTTTTTTGGGGTCCTTTGAAGCGTTTTCACCCAAGCCTTAGAAAACTAGATTTGGAGGCCTAATTAGGCCTAATTCCTTGTAGCCCTTTTCTAGGCAAGAATTTGAAATCGGTAAGAAACCTCAAGGTTGAAAACCACAAATGGACCCCAAATTCACTAAAAAAATGTTAGAAGAAATCTCTACACCTCTACATCCCCTCACAATAGTTGGAGGTCATTTTGACAACTTGAAGCCAAGAAGCCATAATTGAGTACCCGAGAAGCATAGTGAATTGGTATGGTTCCTAGTCAAGACACTTGAAGAAAACACCTTAGAAATGACAAGAATCAAGCCCTAAAAGAGATTGAGAAGCACTTGAAGTTATAGAGAGAAACTGGGCCTAGTGATTTGGTGCAATTCAACAACACCAGCTAGGTGAAGTGTTGAGAAAACAAGATAAACCCTATTAGCAGACTCCTTCTTTGTGGTACAAACATTGGTAAAATTCACTAATGAATCACAACAGGATAGAATTTGATAGGACTTTTATTTTTAATCTTACATGTATAAACAATATGTTTGTGTGTTGTTTGGTTCTAAGATTGTAATTGCAACTGAAACTTGCATGGGTGCTAGGTACTTGAGAGTAAAGTTCTTCAATATGCCTTGAATTCAACTACATTTTCATCTTCTTTTCAAATCTCCTTTGACTCCTAATTCTAGGTATTTAAGAGATGAAACTATTGTATTGTACTGTTTTGCATGGTTAGGGTGATTTATCCTGTAGTTAGTTTGTAATGTATAAGTTACCCCATTGGCCTCATGGTCACCTTGAGCTTTAAACTGGGGTATTCTAGTAAGCATGGATTAGCATTTGAACCTTGAGATTCACCAAATCAATATCTTTTTCTTAGATTGCCTATTTCCAAATTTGGATATTGATTGCATTTGGTTATGAATAAACCATGGTTTTCAAAGTTTAAAATATTTGGATAATGATAAAATATCTATATAAAGTCTATAAGCATATATGTTCAAATAATAAAATACATTGACAAATAATGATTTGCCGCATAAATTTACTCTCAAGCAAATATAAGTGTAGAGCGATGTCAACTCATATCTAGTGATGAGAACTCTTAACTTTGTTACTTTATTTGTTGGATGTATTTATATTTCTCTTCATTCATGTATTTGTGTGAATTATGTTGAGAATAAGAAGTTATCCCATATATGTAGCCTAATTGTTGATAGTTTCACCAAAATTTCCCATTGCTTACAGTTGTCAATTGTTGGGTAATGTTTCTTAACTAAAAGCTATTATCATAATCTATTCTCTCAATCCTTAAACTCCATGAAACTATAATTTTCCCTTTTATTAAATAATATAGTGATGAGTAAATATATTTACATTTCTTATATTATATATTTTCATTCTCATAGTGGACATTGGAGGAAACATTTTGGCAGCAAAAACTGTATCTACATTGCCTCAAATATAGGATGGTAGTTTGAAAAGATTAGTTGAAAATAATATATTATAGAGAGTTATTTATTGAATGCATAATACACATGGAAGACTGCTATAAAGATTTTAAGAAAAAACAGAGAGGTGTTGAGAGACCTAGGAGAAAGTTGCTTCCAAAGTCTGTTGTGTTTGGATATATATTTCATAATAGACATAATATTTCCATTGTGTAGACATAATATTTGCTTTCCATCGTAGTGATCAAGAATGGTTTTGACTATAACTATGCATGAAGTTTTCGCATCAACATTTTAGATCAAACTGCCTAGACATAGCATTGATCTCAAGTGTGAATTTGGATTTTCTAAGTTTCTAACTCCATTTGCATAGCATTTTGTGTAGGGGTTTTGTCTAAATTTTCCATTCTTTATTGTGCGCACTACTAGAATTGAGAAAGGATAGAGAACACTGTATTTGGAGGTTTTGTGTATGCCTTTTCCCATTACTTTCATTTCAAGCTTTTGAAAATTTAAAAATACTAAACATAGAAATCTAGCACAACATTTTGCTAAAAGTTCTTCAAATTGATCGAACATTAGAAAAATAAATAAATAAATTGAGGCTTGCTAGGAATGACAGTTATCCATTCTTTGCAGCCTTGGACGTGCTCAGGGTTTATCAGAGGTTGAATGTGCACAATAACCTATATGCACTGCATTATATCTTTTTCAGCCCTGACATCACTTGACAGATTACTCACTCCTCTTGCTAAAGCAGTTCTCCCACCATCATTGGAATACATATGCAACTTATTTGGCATCCCTGATCATCCAAAGGGAAAAAATTGATTGTAATTTCAATTTAGCAAAAACCAAATTTTGTTATTTGATTACACGATTAATAATCTAAATTGATAATCCAAATTACTTGAATACTAATTGTAAGCTTGTGCCTACTCCCTTTCCTCTAGGTGAGTATAAGTGTTCCACTCCACTTGTTGAGGCCACTTTATATCTTCAACTTGATGGGAGTCTCATTTACTTGACTCACACATGTCTTAATATTTCCTTTGTGGTTAGCATGGTTTCATGGTTTATGCTAGAATATTTATTTATGAACTACATGACCATCATTAGAAATTTGGTAAACACATCTTGCATATTTTATAATCCTCAATTGTACTCCTTTACAATTTTTTCCTCACTTTGGTGTTCATCCCTAAAGGCATGATTGAAGCCTTGATTTTGCTCACACAATGCATCAATTTTAATATTTTCATCACTTGCATTTTCCTCCCCAAGATCTTGGGACCTTGACGTCTAGGCCTAGAGCAATGGGTGCCATGGTCCTTAAGGACTAGGGTACCTAGAGCCATGGTCCTTGCAAAAAGGGCCCCTTTTGGATCCTCATAACGATAACTCAATTTGACTGGGAACCTAGATCTCATGCCGGCCTGTGTCAGAAAATTAATTCATTTTTTGACTATCATGTATTAAATGAGACCCACCCCTCTCATTTTAAACCTAGCAAATGAATTCAAGATCTCAATTACACACTATCAAAGTCAAGTGAGAAAAAAATTGATTTTCTTTTAAGCATTAGAATAAAAGTGAAGTCGAGGTTCAAGCATTGGAGATGACATTCATGTTCTTTGTTTAATGAAGACTATCTACATGAAACACTAATTCATTTTGAAGACAAACAAATCTTCATTAAAAGGTATATTATTAGCGATTCAAATATTTTCAGCCTTTCCCTCAAAAGGAAATCATTTCCATTATAGTACTTCATTTATATTTTAATTCTATTTCATGGTTAATTCCAAAATTAGGGTTTAACCTAAGCCAAACCCCTATTCCTAATCATTTTCACCTTTCTATTATGTGAAGAAACGTGTATATAGCTACATTTTGGAGTATCGAAGGATTCTCAAAGAAGAATGGGTTCCATTTTGGATGGTGAAAAGTTCAAAGGACGATGGTGACCACCACCATGAACATGACAATTTAGGCTGAGTTTCTAGGAGCAGATGTAAAATTTCATCTACTACTCAAATCTAGGTTTGTGGCTCTATTTTGACAATTGTAGCTCATTGTTTATGTATGATTCCTTCAATATCCACAAATTTACCCTAATTTTAACATCTTTAATTAATCCAATTCAATCTAAAGGAAATGAAGAGTTTAGTTTACGAAACTAAGAATCTTATTAGAATCTAGATATATCAAGGTTAGATCTATTAAATTCTATCTTTCCCTAATGTAATGGTCCCTAAGAAAACATAGCAGTTTTACTACATTTAATGGTGAAACCCTAATTTTTCACCATCACATTTTGGTGAACCCGACTTTGTGCACCTTAATTTTTTATTTATGTTCTCAAATATAATTTCTTATGCATTTCAAATTCAAATTACATACATTTAGAGGTTAAATTCACACAAACCTTAATTTTGAATTCTAACATTGAACTTGTAGGTCACCTAATTTGGATTTATTATTTCAGATCTGATTATTTATGCAATTCAAAATTCAAATTTCTACTCCCAAATCTCATTTTCAATTGGATTACATAAATTTAGTGGTTTCTTTTATAAAAATCCTAATTTATAATTCTAAAATTTACTTGTGGGTTGCATAAGTTTTTAAATCTATTTTTAGATCTGATATTTATAATATTTTATGCTATGATTTGGAGGTATTTATCTTTCAAATTTATAAATTAATTTTCTTAATTAATCGGCTAATCAATCACTTTTACACAAATTTGCATTGTTTAATCACAATTTTTAATTTTTAATTCAAATTTCCCTCCTTTGTGAATAGGTTTTGTTACCATTAATCCTACCAATAATATTTCCATGAGAATAAGTTGTATATTGAGGCTTCATAAGGTTTAATTACTAAGGAAATAGAGCCTAGAATTTGGAAAAAGTGATCCCTTAACTCATTTTAAAATATTTTAAACTTTATGTAGTGACTTTTTGCATGACCAAAGACTTATGGTTAAGTAGTTTACTTGAACCTTTAGGGATAAAGAATTGTAATGATATTTTTCTTTTCCTTGTTCTATCACATCATTTCAACAATTGGCCTTATTCTATCATATCATTTCAATAACTGGCTAATTCAATAATTTTACAATAACTTTGGTCCTAACATTAATTTAACTGATTTGATTCATTGTAAGAAAGGTGTTAAAGAAAAAGTGACTACTTTTATTAGTAGATAAAAAATTGTATTCTCAAATTGCTTATCCTATGCTTGATGAATATGTTCAATGAATTTTTATTACTGATTTACAAAAAGACAATAGGAATAAGCTTCTAATTTATGAGTTTACTTCCTCTACATAGTTGTGCATAGTTCTTTATAATTATTAGCTTCAAGTGAGTCAATTTAAATCATCTCCTTCAATGACTCCGATTGATAAGAATGAGAGTGCTCAAAATATTTTAACAAAGTTTATACCAAACAATAGATACATCAAGATCAATGAGAACATCGATACCCAAGTGGCAGTCATGACATCAAGTGTGGCCCCTTTATCCAAATACTTTAGAAAATAATTTACTCCTCTTTCTGAGTCTTTTCAAAGCATAAAGACACAATTGATAAATAAAAATATGTTGAAACTTCCTCCCATCAACCCAATTGATACCTCCAAACATTTTCCACCTTATCATGACTCTAAACCCTTTTACCAATATCATCATCAACCTAATCATAATACTGAGAAGAGTTATACCTTACGGAGTAGGATTCAAGACTTTATTGATAACAATATGATATAGATGGTGTGAATGAAAATGAAAACAAATTTATAGCTCCTCCCAATCAAAACCTCCATATCTTTACTCATCCTTTTGCTTCACATTCTAATAATGTGGTTGAGTTTGAGCCTCTCCCATATTCTCTCGATGACATTGGTGTTGAGTCCAATAATATTGTGAATCTTGTTGACAAACCTACACCTCATAAGAACATATATATTACCTTTTATCCTAGTGAGACAATTGATGCACTTTATGGCCCACTAATTATCATTGCGAAGAACAAAGAAAAATTCTGATGTGGGGTTCTCAATGATCTAACATGTATTAAAAAGAGCTCTAGTGGAAAGTATTTTTTCATTCATCATGATGCCTATATGATTATTATCAAGAAAAATATGATTTGTTATGAAAAATTTAAGTAGTCTAGGACCCTCACTCGACTTTGGACTAGCTGGTGGCTAAAATTTGGTGTTTAGCAAATTCTCTAGTTAGATCTACATCCCCACCTATTGGTTTCATAAACTCAATCAAATTCTCCCCCCTCCCCCAACTTGTGTTTGTTGGAATTGGACTTTGAAGACTCTTCTAAAGGAAACCCAAGTCTGGTAGGTCGGGGTGGTGTCATCTATGACCATAGGGTTAAATTTATCTTAGCCTACTGGCCTATTTGGGCATGATAAATTTGAGTTGTGGAGGCCGTATATTTTTACTATGGTATTTCTATTATTAATGAAATAAGGCAAAATTGAATAATCATACAAGTTATTTGAAAACACCATTCTCCTCCTCAAGAACAAAGCCATTTTGAATCTGAAGTGTGAAGACCTTGTGGCTGAGTATAAGGCCCTCATTTATAGGATTTTTTATGTACACATTTACCATATCAGAAGGGAATGCAAACAATATAGCTTCGTTATGACAATTTTCTAAGAATATAATAATTTGGATAAATATCTATGATATTCCAAATTTGGTTCTCATTGTAATATCTAAGGAAATAAAGGTTAATAATGAATAATAATCCAAAGATCACCTTTTTCATTATAGAAATTAGTTAAAGAGAATCTAGATAGTTACGTTAAAGGCATGCAAGTTTTTGACCTAGCCATCACAGGGCTTTTACACAATAGTATAACTTTCCTCAAGAAGATAAAAGGGTCCTGTGAGGAAGAATTCAAATCATTTTTCAAATAAAAAGAAGGTTTTTCCAAGTTACAAAGTGAGTATATAGAGAAGAGATGCTTGGTATATGGAAAGATGTTCCCCTTTTGCTGATGAAATTCATCACTCTGGATGGGTATTTTAAAAGATTTAATACCCAACTTTTCTTAGTTTTTTCTTACTTCTTAGACTATAACTTTCAACTTGCTTTAAAACCTTCTAGTGGGTCTTGTTAATTCCTCCAATCCTTTCACCAAACCTAAATTTTGTGGTTGAGCTCTTTGGTTCCCTCATGTTGAAACCCAACCCCATTGTTGGCTCCACTTCTAAACCTAGGCTTATCCCTACCCACCTTAATCCCATCAAAAGGGAAATGAAAGAAATCCCCTAATCTATGTCCTACGGATGTAGAGGTGATAGAGTAAATGGAAGAGGAACTGTAGGAGTATTTTGACTCCTCCAATGATTTAGAATCAGATTGGTCCCTATAGCTTTTGAGGAATTTTCCCCCTCTCTACTAGTTAGGAGATTCCCAATATTATAAATTGCTCTCCTAACTTTGACTAAAAGGTCTTAAACCTGGAAAAAAGTGTTGAGAAGGATTTGGCTATTAAATGAATTTAATCACAATTTGATGCGGTTATCAAGAAGATTAACAAAATTGAGGCCATGACTAAGGCATATACTAGGGCAAACAAATTGTCTATGGAGGAGAAGGATGAATAGGTTTAGGAAGCTGCAATAAATAAGGCCAATAAACTAGAAAATTGGGATAAATTTGAGGGGATACTGAAAGACCTAAGTGAGAAGGTGTCTCAAAGAAATGAGAACAAGGTTGTAATGGAGCTGAAGCAAAGCTAAGAGATGGTGCAGAAGAATTCAGCTTCCCTAAAATTTATTCAGGAGGAAACATATTATAAGAAAGCCGAACATAAGAGACATCCTTTGGCTCCCTCTGCTTTGATGGAGGCCTTTGGCTCTATGGTTAAAGATACTCATAACTGTATGAAGGATTCTAGCAAAAAGTCTCTTTCTTTGATCAAGTTTTAGGTCTCTACAAAGGTTGGCAAGAGGGTAATGCCTTTTCCCAATGGACCATCTCTTTATGTCTTTGGTGATTGGCTAGTTTATGTTTAAGTTTTTTTTGTGGTTCTATCCCTGGTCTTCATCTATTGCTTGGTGGTACAGTGCTTTTTTTTGGTGTTTTTTCTTTGGCTAGGTGGCACTTTCTTGCAGATATGTAATGCTATGGGTCTAACCTACTTTTTTATAAATTAGGACATAACAAGAGAAGAATCATCTTTAAGCACACAACATATCACATAGAGAAATTAAAAAAAAAAAATTCCTCCACACAACATCGATTTTTTGTACTGAGAAAAATATTATGATTACAATGAGTGAAAGAATTCTTATGAAAATGTGAAAGAAACCCTAAGTGAAAATCATAAAGGAACATTAACTTATCTAGTGCCAACTGTCACACTCCTAATGAAGAAATAAAAAATCATGTAAACTTAGCTCAAATGAGTATTGTAATTCAAGGATCTAATTAATTAAACAACTACATATGTTTTAATTACTCCAATATTTATAAATTTGTGATTCATATTGCTCCCTAAAAGAGCATAACCCTTGTGATCCAATAGGTTTAAGTAGGATACCATTCACTACAACAAATCTTTATGCATCAATATATAGTAGTAGATCATCAATACCATACATAGAATTAAAATAAAAGTAAAAGCAAATAAATTTTCCATGTAATTATTTCTCACAATTTCCAAAGTTTTGTGTTTGTTATGGTCACTTTCCTTACCCCATTTTTGCATTTTAATCAAAATTTAACTATTCATCATTTGCAATATTATATTTTAATAAATTTAAACTTACAAACTATTTAATTAACCTAGATTAAGTTAAGAAAATTTAACTTTTACTTGTCATAGTATGTCCATAGATACACTTGTAAGATCAACTTGAGCTAACTTTTGCATAACAAATGTGACGATGCGAGATTAATATAAGAGAGAACAAATTGTACATTTTTATGGTTGAATTTTCTAGTAAATTAAGTTATAATATTAAATTATTTTCCAAAATAAATGACAACATATTTTAGATTAGTATACAACGTAGTATCAATACTACATATAGAGTTAAATACATAGCATTATTATTTTGAAACATATATAAAATTCCAAATCTTTTACATCGAGAACCCTCTTTAAAATGTTGCTATGGTCATGATTTTATTTAGAGTGCAAAATACAAGCCATAGTATTAAATTTTATGAATTTGTGAAACGTAATTAATTATAAATAAAAATCTGAATAAAAATTTATAAGCAATATTTAATGAGTGTCCTCCAACTTTATCAGTTCAAATATCTGTAATTTACCATTAAATATGAAAATAAAAAGTAGAATTGAATTTAATATAAAGAAAATATGTAAAAAATTAGAAAACTAAACCAGTTATATTCCCTGAAAGAAAATTAATGATGGAAAAAATGGACCCGTCTTCATTAGTCAATAAAAGAAATTGCAGGCTTTATTTATCTATACTTATTTATATTTTACTACCAAAATATATTCGTACGCTTTTTCTTTTAAGCCTTTTTTTCATCTGCTGATAAATGCTCTACTGATTTGTCATCTGGTGACAAATCCTCCATCGATAAGGAATGTGGTACACACTCTATACAAGCTTCCAATGATTTTTCATCCGGTGAGAAATACTCCTCCACTGATTTCTCATCTAGTGAGAAATGCTTCTCCACTCAATTGTATTGTATTTATTATTAAAAGCTTTATTTATTTATCTATACTTATTCCATTATACCGTCAAAACAGATTGGCTGCCTTATTTTAGGCTTTTTCTTTTAAGCCGTTTTTTCATCTGCTGATAAACGCTCTGCTGATTTCTCATCTGGTGAGAAATGCTTCTCCACTGATTTTTCATGTGGTGAGGAATGCTCCACTTCCTCCATGAGTGGTGACAAATTAGGATGATGTGGCAAATGGCAGCAAGTAGGATCAGAAGTATATCTGTGGCAGTCTGTACAACTAGGTAACATTCGACAGTCTCCAATCAAAATGGTACGCTTAGCGGAGGAGACATGGAAATTAAATAAACTGAGCGAGACAACAAGTATGAGCGTGATGACCATAGATTTCCCCATACTCACTGCTGAGATGAAGGTTAATGGAAAAAGATGAAGATGAAGACACAGACGGAGAATGGAAATCCATCTATATTTATAGAGACCACATTATGAATAGTTCAAATGATGGTTAAATTTTGAGCGATAGGCATTCAAACTCATACTGCGTGTAAAACAGTCCGTATATGACGTACGTTATTGTCAAAATATTCATTGACTAGATTTCCCTCCTAAATTTTGAGTGGGAGACGTTCAAACTGATAGTGCGTTATGCTCAGCAATTGATCCACCTGTTAAAAACACTGAATAGAATGTAAAATGTATCAAAATAATTATTTATGAATGATATCGTTTGTGTTACGGCACTTGGATACTCCACCATCTAGTCCGCCGGGGCATTTATGAGAAGCGACTGAGTGTGGGATTAAGTCATCCGTCATCGCAAAGAGAGTGGAATTGAGTCACCCGCCAGTCTGGCTAGAGAGGAGTAATTTAGTTGGAAAATTGCGGTTTACTTCAGCTCTAGATTTCGATTTAGTTCACATCATCTAGGGTATAAGGTACATTGGTTACCATTAATTGAGTTTTATCACATCAGAATGGTACGCTTAGCGGAGGAGACATGGAAATTAAATAAACTGAGCGAGACAACAAGTATGAGCGTGATGACCATAGATTTCCCCATACTCATTGCTGAGATGAAGGTAAATGGAAAAATTTGTTCTTTGCTGCAAGGCGTTCAAGTCCATTTAAATTATCAGTTATATATCGTTCTCCAACATACCCTCCTTTAGTATCTATTTTTTTCTTTGAGTTTTCTAATTTTTAATCATTTTTTTCTACAATTCAGTTAGGGAATTCAATACAATAGGTCTCTACACATCAATTGGTCAAATCAGTTTCATAGAATCTAAAATAGTTCTACGTATACAAATATGTGAGCAAAATATAATGAAAAGGTAAACCTAGAAGAACATGACCCGCATAATCCAATAATCTCCCTAAAGTATTACTCAAATGGTAGATGTCATTATACATTAATCAACCAATTCAATTCTGCATATCATAAGATAGTACTTTTCTTCATATTACAACATTTTAGCAAGTTGTAATCCACTATTTTTACCTTAGAGAACATTACCCTTTCTATTGAACATTCTCATTTAGATACTATTCAATACTGTCAGTTCTTAGGCACAAATCAACTAGATCAATTTTGCAACATACAATATTTCTCTATAAAACACTTTAGCAAAGAGTGGTGTTGACATCATGGGGATCAATTTTGACTAGTAAAAGATGCTCTAACATGTAAAAATTAGATATAGCAAGCACAGTTTAATTATTTTCTACTAATACACATATATTAATTTATCCTAAATTTAATTAAAGAAGTTTTTTTAACTAACATTTTTGCCTAGTTGATTGCACATATCTTTTTGCAAGATAACCACTTTTAGAACCACCTCATGGGATCCTTTTTTAGTGAAATTTGTATAATTTTTTTGCATAAATTTGTGTAGTACATGAGATCAATTGGTAGACCAAATTTAGAAAATAATTTTGCTTTTGCAACAAAGCTCTCAATGGAGAAGTGATAGTTTCAAATCTACTTTGCATCTTCTTACAAGGTTCCAATTATAACTTAAACAAAACTTCTCAACTAGGAAGATAATCAAGTTCCATAATCAACAGGCTCATGTTATGTTTGTAATCAAGTGAGAGGGAGAGAGAGGTAGAGCAGGGGAAAGAAAGAGAGAGAAAGAGAGAGACAAAGAGATAAATATAGAGATATAGATAAAGATGGAGATGAGATAAATATGAAGATAGAGAAACATGAGAGAAAGATGGAGAAAAGGAGAGAGATATGGATGGAAAAAGAGAGAGAAGAGATGGGATTGGATAGATGTGGAAGCTCAATATATATATATATATATATATAGAGAGAGAGAGAGAGAGAGAGAGAGATGAACATAGATGTTTAAGAGGAGGAATAGGGAGAGAGAAAGAGGGAGAGAGAGATGGATATAGAGAGGGAGACATTTATATAGATAGAGGGGGAGAGAAAGTTAGAGGTAGAAAGGAAGATAGAGTGAGAGAGGATGTAATGTCCCCTCTTTTTTAGTTGCCATTTAGTTGCTCAGATTCACCTATCATCTATTTCCACAGGTGAAGTTCAGTTTTGGGAGATGAATTCGCTAGCCAAAGGGGGCCTAGACTTAGTCATAATAAAGTAACTTTATAATATAAAGTTTTTGAGTCAGGGAAAACAAGTTTTAAGGGGACCAGAAACCCCGAACAATAGGTTTTAAAGGGACTCGAAGCCCAATAGATTTTACCAAGATCTAGAACCCAACAAAGCAGGTTACGCAAAGATATTAACAATGAAAACCACAGCCAAAAAACCAGCACAACTGACTGTACAACTTCCAACAAAAGAAAAACGAGGTTGTGAAAAAGAATAGACAAAGAAAAGCGGCAGACCTACTAGATAAAGAAAGGTTACAAACCCCAAAGAGAAAAGTTGGCTGAAAAACTATAGGCAACCCAAAATAAACAGAACACAACTTCCCACAAGGGTTAAGACAACCCCCTCACTTAGGATTTCTCTTTGGGACCTTTCATGTGGGATCGAAGGGTCATGTCAAAAGAAGGCGGGGACCTATTATACCATTTACCTTTAATCATTATCCAACCATCTTCAACTTTAGTAGCCTCATCTTGCCACTCCAATGAATTTAATGCAGGAAAATTAGCAGTTGAGGGATAGCCATCAAGCAACGAAGCTCCAACGGGCGTAGCAGGAATTTGGTCATAAACACCCTTGAAAACAATAGCATGCATAAGGAGTGCTCCAACAACCTCCCTAGACACAAGAACAACACCCTCAGACCTGTCAAAACCACCGATAGGGGTAGATCCAACAACATTTGACAACTTCGAACTGTCGATTGGCTCCAAATGAACCATCTCGCCATTCACATTAGTGGCAGGTGGAGCATCTTCAACAACATTTTGAGGAGAAATATCAAGCCCCAAACCCATTCAAGAAGATCCTTTTAACACTGTGTAATGGTGACAGGATGCCCTAATCCACCAAGATGGAGGCTTCTTAGCTTTAACTTTATGTAAATCACATTTAGCCGCTACATGACCTGTCTTGAAGCACCTTCTGCATTTGAAGGGAATGCCTTCATAATCTAGAGGTTGGATCTAGAAACCCTTTGGAGTTGATAATTTAATCTCCTCAGGCAACCCCTTAGAAGTGTCAATGTCCACCAAGATATGAGCATAGGTAGAATGAAGGATATCAAAAGACTCAACATCTACCATCAAAAAATCTCCCAAAGCATCCCCCACAACCTCAAGAAGTCGATCCACCCAAAAGTGAAGAGGAAGGTTAGGAATTGTAACCCAAATTGGCATCTTACAGAAGGATTAAGAAAAAGGAACGAAGTCCTCATGCCATGGTTTAATCATAAAAGGGTAACAATTCTTCCAAATAAAAAAATGATCGCACAGAATAATCTTTCTGTCAGCTACATTTTTAATCTTAGCAACAACGAAACCCTTGGCCAAAGGGAAAATCTGCACCAGGTCTGAAATACGAGGTTCCCATTGCTTAGAGACCCAATCATGAAGCTCTAGAAGACTAGGCCAAAAGCCTTTAAATAGACAGATAACTTCATGGGAAGATAGATCAGTGGCCACTTGATCTATTTCATTAATCATTTCATTATCCAAGTCAATAGAAATGGAGAAACAAATAGGGAACGGTTGAGTCTCCTTACCCAATTGATCTGCATACGAACTCTTAGAAACCCCTCTAATAGCATGGTTTGCATCCACTCTCCTAGAATCTATAGCAGCACTACCACCATTAGTCGCGGGGCAAGATGACACATCACCTCACGTAGTGCTATGGACAACACAGGCCGAAGGAGTACCACCAAGATCAAAGACAACGTAGGCCGAAGGGCTACCTCCAGGACCAAAGACAACGCAGGTCAAAGGGCAAGCTCCAGGACTAGGGACAACGCAGGCTGAAGGGCTTCCTCCAGGCATTGTCCCTAAAATGCAAGCCACTGGGCAGGAGTTTTTGAGCAACAACATGGAGTTTTTTTATAAAGTAACATAGGTTACTTTATCTAAAGAAAGAAAAAAGTTAATTTAAAAGATGTTTAATAAAGACTTTATTAAGTTACCTTGCACACATCCCTAGGTGGTAAAGTAACTTTATTATGGCTCCTTAATGAATAATTATCCCTTCATTGTTGATCGAACTTCTTTAAGGGGAAAAGATTCCTTTGGAATCTTTAAATGATGCCAAATAGTATGATGAGGGTTTGAGGGGTAAAAATGAGTCTTGGAGTTGGAAAGAGGCATCATTTTTGTTTTGGAAATTATTCACAGCAATCTACCATAGCAAGTAAAACTTGTGGAAACTTGGTTACAGATCAAACCCTTCAATCTTGGACTAGTTAGATGTTACCCCTACCTTCTAAATCACTCTAACACTCCTATTTATGCAGTTATAAGGCCATTAAGGGCCCGAATTCCTTTGTTTCAGACATCAAATTTAAGGGAAAGTGGAATTGATAAGATCTGAGCAATTTTGGAGAGTGTTCTTTGCATACCATTAGTAATTAATGCCAGCTATACCATTTTGCAACCAATCGTACCCTAGCTTGGAGGTGTGGTTGCCAAATAAATAAACTAGGGGTATTTAGGAGGTGGAATTGGAAATAATTTTATTGTCAGCAATAAGGAAGAATAGATCCATGGTTTATTTAGAGGAAATCCAGCACATGTGGTCTACATCAACAATTCATTGAGAAAAAGGGACATAATTTGGAATCTTGTCTGCCAAGAATTTTGAATTTCAAGTGGGTTTGAATAATTCTTCAATATTAGTTTTTGGTAATTATGCTAGAGTTAAATAAAATCATTTGCAACCCTTAGTAGCAACTGGAGGTGCTTAGAGAAGTAATTTCTTTAGTTCAAGCTCAAATTCTACCTTCAAACCCCAACGTAGGACTCCTCGTAGGCCTTGAACAACTTATTTCTATCAAGAATCCTCTTTATTAATTATTTTTACTTGCTGCAATTAATAATCAGAAGTCTAGAAACTATTATTAGTTCTATATTTATTGTATTTTATTTATTATTTTTTATATAATGTCAAAAATCCAAAAAACTACAAAAAAATGGAAAATACAATAAACTTCCAAAAACACTTTAAATTGATCAAAGAATATGAATCTCTAAACAATTAGCAGTTTGTATAAGAATTCTAGTCAGGGATGCTTCAGAGGAAGAGGATAAAATAGATAGAGAGATAAAGAGATGTATAGTGAGAGATAAAGATACAAAGATAGGGAGATAAAGAGGTTTATGGAGGAATATGGAGAGACAAAGCGATATATAGATAGTGAGATAAAGTGATAGAGATATAGAGATATAAAGAGACATAGAGAGAAGGAGAGATGGAGAGAGATACAAAGATTGATATATAGATATATCAAGAGAACTAGAGAAGACAAATAGATATGAAGGGAGAGGGAGATAAATATGGGGAGATAGAGAAAGAGATAGATATATACAAGAAGATAAAGGGAGAGAGAGGTAATGATAAAGAGATAGATAGTGGGACACAAAGGGAATGAGGGAGGGAGAGATAGGGAGAAATAGAGAGAGAGGGAGAGATGTATATAGAGAGAAATATAAAGAACTAAAGAGGGATAAAGAAAGAGATATAGATAGAGAAATAGATAGAGAAATGAGTCTATGTTTATGAGTTAGAGAGAGAATAAGTAGAGAAGATATAAAAATAAATATTTAAGGATAATTATTCTACAATAAATTAAAATTTAGTAAGATAAATGTATAAAATAAATTAATTCTATTATCTATTTTTTGTAACTTCATAAGACAAAAATAATTTAAATTAAATTTTAACCTAATGTAAATTAAACTTTAAAAGAAAAATTGATGATTAGAATAATTTGATAAAATATAAGATAGAATATCCTAATAAAAGAGATTAAATTAAACTATCTTCTTATCAAAAGACGAAAGAAATAAAACGTAGATTTCTAATTCAAAAAATAAGTATTCTACAATAATTAAAATTCTATTAAGATAAATAACTATAAATTAAATGAATTCTAATAATTTTGAACTCTTATTTGTAATTTCATTAAAAAGAAAAAATAATTAAAATAATATTTTTTGTTAATGAAAAAGTAACCAGTTAAAAAAAAGTTGGAAAAATAGCTAATTCTTTCTTTTTTAATAATCTTGTCTTTCCCACTTTTGAAACTTCAAAAAATTATGGAATATATAAATAATAGAAGATACCATTAAAAGATATTATTATTAAAAGCAAAAAGCAAAGTAGATTTTTCTTTTGTACACATTCTTTTTTTAAATAATCATATTAAAGATATCTTCTTTTTTTTTTATCATTTAAAAAAAAAAATTTAATGTAAACATACGATTGAGATCAATTCAATCAGCTTGCATCCTTCTAGTCATTTTTGAACAATTGATTTGTAGACATTCTTTTTCTAGATAATCATATTAAAATATGTCTTTTTGGTTTTTTGTCATTTTTTTAAAATTAATATTAATGTAAACATACAATTGAGAGAAATTCAATCATCTTGCATCCTTCTAGTCAATATTGAGCCATTGATTTCAATAAGTAAATTGAAAACTTCATATAGGGTATGCGTTCGACATAATACCTCAAATTTATCTTGGGACTGTGAATTTTTTATTACAGTAAAAGCAATTTTTCAAGGGACACGGAAACTCTTTACATTAGATTACATAAGATAGATCAATTAAATCCCTTTCAAAACAAAACCAATAGAAAAAAATCGATAGGGCTATGAGACAACAGAAACAAACAAAAAAGACCGCCTATCAAAGAAAGAAGGCAAAAATACCAGCAAACTACCAACACAGACCCAGCAACAGAAATTGGAAATCAACCCAAATTTACTAGTACCACCTCTTTACTAGTACTAGAAAGATGAGCATTAGTAGCAGCATGCGACATATCTCGAGCACTCACATTATCCTGCATAACATCGTTCTCGGAAGACAAGAACCACTACTTGAGATTAAAAAGATGAATCTCATAAAACACCTACCTGAAAATATGGAAAACCTCCAGAGGGTTGTTCTTGGTAATGTTGAGCACATAAAATGGGATCTCCTATTTGGGATAAAAATCTTATGGAGTAAAATCCACCGATTCCTGGGAATTATGTTCAGAGCCATGGGAGGAAGAGGATTCTTCAATATTGTGAGTTTGGTCTAGGGAATCTTGTTCATCAAAGCTGTCTGGAACCTTCAAAGTGGCCTTTCAAGGTTTAGCCTTGGGTTGTTTGCTCAAACCCTCACCACCAACATCAGGGGACCCCTTACTGACACTCGAAACAACCACCTTAAGTATTGTTTTATCCTTTTTGTCAGTGTGAGGGACAAAATCCTAATCATTACTATCGGTCTTCCAACATTTTGATTATGAGTCCTCACTATCATCAATCTATCTTGGGACTACTAGTTGAGCTCATAAAGAGAATGGGATTGAGAAATTTGTTTGTTGTTGCAAGGTATTCAAATCCATGTAAATTATCAATTATATATCCTTCCCCAACATACCCTCCTTTAGTATGTAATTTTTTCTTTGATTTTTTTAATTTTTAATCATTTTTTTCTACAAATCAGTTAGGGAATTCAATACGATAAGTCTCTACACATCAATTAGTCAAATCAGTCGCATAGAATATAAAATAATTTTACATATACAAATATGCTAGCAAAATATAATCAAAAGGTAAACCTATAATAAAATGACCCTCATAATCCAATAATCTCCATAAAGTATTATTCGAATGGTAGATGTTATACATTAATCAACCAATTCAATTCTATATATCATAAGATACTTCTTCATAATACAACATTTTAGAAAGTTGTAATTCACCATATTTATCTTAGAGAACATTACCCTTTCTATTGAACATTCTCCTTAAGTTATTATTCAATACTGTCAGTTCTTATGCACAAATCAACTAGATCAATTTTACAACATTTAATAGTTCTCTACTAAAACACTTTAGCAAAGAGTGGTGTTGACATCATGGAGATCAATTTTGACTAGTAAAAGATGCTCTAAAATGTAAAACTTATATATAGCAAGGACATTTTAATTATTTTCTACTAATCCACATATATTAATTTATCCTAAATTTAATTAAAGAAGTTTTTTCTTATAACATTTTTGCATAGTTGATTGCACATATCTTTTTTCAAGATAACTACTTTTGGAACCACCTCGAGGGATCCTTTTTTAATTAAAATTTTATAATTTTTTTGCATTTTCTATTTAGGTTTTGCATCTAATTTTATTTGCTTCACATTGATTTCTAAATATTATAGTATGGATTATCACTAGTCATTATCCCTAGATTCTAAAAAATTATTCTTCAGTTATTTACAAGGCTTGTTTCTTCAAAATTTCATTTCTTTATTTGTATCATAATTCATGAAATGTGGTGCAGAGGTCACTAATTTTCTAAGGGATCACCCTCCCAGTTATTGCAGAGCCCAAAGTGTAGAAGGATTATCAAAAATCCTTGTTAAGTTGGTCCAAATTTTTTGAGGATTTTAATAGTTGGAATTGGCTTCTCCATGAGTTTTTGAAGAATATACTTGGTTTATGCCTTGTAACTGTGTAAACCCATTTGTGAACCAACAAGTTGCAACTGTATTTCATATTATACAAACTTTGTAATATGGTTATCTCTTTTTTTTAACAATCTCCCCTTCAATTATATATTCTTGGACACTCAAATACATTAATATATCATCAATTTGTTTTCCAATATCAAATATAAAAATTTATTAAGCCCTTTGGCAATGGAAGACCCTTTTTTATCAACAAAGTTACCTTTAGCTTCATATCCATTCAGGGTCCTTGATTGGAAGAGAATTGCATGTTCTCGATTTTTTTCATCCACTTTCCACATCAAAAATGTGACTATGCTATGCTTGCTCTCATAGATGTATATAAGAATATCTTTTCAAAAGTATTAATAATAATTTATAATCATTATTTATGAATGTCATTCAAATTTATTATTCCAAATATCTATAATGCAATATTAATTATAAAAATAAAAAAGTAGAATTATAATTTATATTAAGAAAAAATATAAAAAATTAGAAAAGACATAAAAATTAATGTTGAAAATGTCGACTCTATCTTTAAAACTTCAAAAATCCTTGAAAATGATTAGAAGGTTTATTTATTTATAATTATTTTCATTATATTGTGAAAACAGATACACTTGAAATATTAACAAGTTAAGTTTTGCAAAACAAATATGTAGAGGACAAGTTAAGAGAAAAAAATTAGCTATCGTTTAAGGTTGAATTTTTTAATAGATTTAATGTCTACAATCTACATAAATCATTTCCTCAATGTTATAATTTAAAACCATCTCCTAAAATAAATGACAATTGATTTTAGATTAGTATAGTATATAGTATAGTATATAATATATCATAATTTTATTTAGTTTTAAATAGGTTTTTATATAAGATTTAATAAATTTGTGAATTAATAATTAATTAAAAACAAAAACATGAATAATAATTTATATGTATTAACTATTAATGCCATTCAACTTTATTATGAATACCTCTAATTTAATATTGGTTGTATAAATAAAAAATTGGATTGAAATTTATGTTAAGAATAATTAATTGAAAACAAAAGTATGAATAATAATTTATAATCATTATTTTTGGATTAGCTATCAAAACAGCATAACATAGCATCAGCAAAAAGACTGAGTTTAGCAGTAGTCAGGGAACCAATAGAAGGTGCATATACAAAATACACAGTTAATGGGCACCTCCAAAATCAGGGATGATTACAATTGATATACATACTTATAGACAAAATTAACATTAAAACATACTAAGCATTAGCTAGGGAATTAAGATTTTAGCATCTGGTGAGTTGTTATTTCCCAGTGAGGGAAGCCATGCCACCTAACCCATACTTCCTTCCTACCACACTTCCACCTGACCATCAAGTATATCTTTTTTATGAGGATGGGATGTGCTTTCACTGATCAGGTCGGGCTCCTCTTAAATGATCTCCATATGCATCTGTCTATGATCCATTTGCCTTATGAAGACCATCAAGGCTTGTTCAAAAGCTACTTTGCCTGGTTCATCCCTTTCCCAAGTGAATCTATGTGATAGTTCACGGATGTAAACCATAGTGGCCCCCTCCTTGACCCACCTGTCAAACTTGTCTGAGTCAAGTTTAAGCACAACAGTGACCTGCATGGAACTAGAATGAGCAATGAGTCTCCTAAGAGACTCAATGAGGTGCCTGGTATTATTATTAAAGATGTCATCATTGCGATACTTCCATATGAGCCAAAGAAAATCCAAAGAAAAATAAGACCAAAAGACATTTGCAATTCTCCTACAACCCTTGATATAGCCTAGAATAAATTCTATGTAATCAAGAGAAACAAATTCTAAGTTAAAACCAAATAGTCTCCATATTTCTTTAGCAAAATGGCATTCAAAGAAGGCATGTTTCATAGGTTCAGGCACTCTACATATGCTACAACTTATTAATGCACCTTCCTTGTTTTTTATGGGGAGTTTATTTAGCAGTAGGCACCAGCCAAAGAATTGTTTTTTTGCTTCATTATGGGCCATCCAAAACCTACTTAGACAATTTTTTGAGGTCTTCGGTTCCCAGTTTAGGTACCAGCATTTATTAAGGTGCAGAAAAATGGTATCGAACTTAGTGAGTGTAGAGTATATGCATTTGGCTTTTAGGGAAGGGAGAGGTGTGCCATCAAACCAGCATAGTGCAGTCATTGGGGGACGAGGGAGAGGGGAGCGGGAGGGGGGGAGCAGAGGATAATGCCATTCTAAGAACGTTATATGTCTTGTTCTGGGATTCTGGGATAGAAAAGGTGAGTTGTAGCTCCTCCCATGATCTGTGTTGGTTATTTGTAAACAACCACTATTATACCATTTCAATGCAGAGCAGCCTTGGAGAGTGGCCAACGATTTCCCATTATAAAATAAGTTCCACCATGTTGATCTGTCATCAGTAATATTCCCCTATTTAGTGCCATCAATTTTGATATTCAACCAAGTGTCTCACATGTTCCCAGGCCTTCCATAGGGACTTGAAGATATCATACCCAACCGGAGCTACCTCAAACTACCCCATAAGACTATCAAGTAGTGGGAGGTCCTTCCATTTCTTAGCTTTCTTAGGAATAGAGCATATAATATTATTCCTTATAAGCACTTTCCATGGCTCATTACCTTCCATAGCCTTAAGGGTCCACTTGAAAGCAAGAGTAATGCCTTGTAGCTTTAAGTCTTTCAACCCCATCCCACCAAATAGTTTATTCATAGTGCACCACTCCCACTTGACTGCATGTTATTTCTTAGTATCCTTTCCATCTGACCATAAGAATTCCCTAATCAGCTTTTGGACATGATTAAATTGGTAGTTCTTAAATAGCCAGGCTAGTGAGAAATAGATATTATAAGAGGCCAATATGTTTTAACAGACCTGGAATCTTCCAGCCAAGGAGAGAAAATTCTTATTCCACTTGGAGAGTTTCTTATCTATCTTGTTCCTTACCCATTCCCACATTTCTTTTAAATTTGGGAGGATAGAGAAGGGAATACCTAGATATTTTACAATCTATGTTGGGCCCAACCAATTGAGAGAGAATTTCGTAAGCCAGCCCAGAGGGTTTTTCTCCCAACCAACAAGATTGGATTTGTGTAAAGCAATTTTGCTACCAGATGCTAGACAAAAGATATCAATATTTTTCATCAGTGCAGCAAGGTTCTCTTCCTCAAGCTTAATTAATAGTGCAGTGTCATCAGCAAATTGGACATTAAAAATTTTCTCCTTGTTAGGTAATGTAATACCCCTAACAGGGGGAGTAGAAGAGGAGTCCTTAAGTAGGTAGAACATTGCATCACTAGCTAGAACAAAGAGGATAGGAGCTAAAGGGAACCCCTGTCTAATGGATCTAGTAAGTGAAAAATTGGAGGACCTTAATCCATTGACATCAACAACAACATTGGCATCACATAGTAAGGTTCTGACCATATTACAAAATCCAGGGGGAAAGCCTAATGATTGAAGCATCTGAATGATATAGTCCCATTCTATCTTGTCATAAGCTTTCTCGAAATATATGAGCAACATGGCTCCACTCTGTCCTAATTCCTTTGCCCAGTGCAAGGATTCCCAACATGTAATTAAGTTTTCTAGTATATATCATCCTTTAACAAACCCTGTTTGAGTATTGCTGACAATCTTAGGTAAGATTTTTTCCAATCTGCATGCAACCAACTTAGCTAAAATTTTGTAAGACACATTTAACAGTGTGATAGGTCTCCAATTTTTACGTAGGGTTTTGTCTCCTTCCTTGGGAATGAGCTTTATTAAACCTTGATTAATATTATTTCCTAAGGAGCCACTATTTATCGCCTCCGTATATAGGGAATGTAGATCATCAACAAGCATCCAATATTTTCTTTATAAAACTCTACTAGAAACCCATCAAGGTCGGGGGATTTATCATTGCTAAAAGCCAAGATGGCTCCCCTGATTTCTTCTTTTGTAATATCCTCTTCAAGTATCTTACTGTCCTCCTTGTCAATAAGTTTAGAAACTAAGGGCACAATAATCTTTTTGGCATTCTCTTGTTCCTCCCTACCTAGTTCAATAGAGAATATATTCTTGTAGAACTAGGCAAAGCAATCAAGAATTTTAGTTGGTTCAGATAGGTTCTTATTCTGATCCTAGATAGTGTCAATTTTTTCTCTGACTTGTTTCATTTTAAGAATATGGAAGAAGAATTTAGATCCTCGATCTCCAGTATCTAACCAATTCAATTTAGCCCTAGCTCTCCATCCTTTGATTTTCTTATTCTGTAGTCTTCTAAGATCGGTCTTGACCCTAACAAGCTGGTTGGTGAGTGATATATTCTCAGGGTCCCCTTGGAGTTCTAGTTTAGCCACTTGGAGGGCATTATGCAATTGTAACTCAGATTCTCTGGCATCTTTTGCCTTCTTTTTACCCACAGCTTGACAGAGTGAGGTCTAGGTTTTAATATTCTGATTCCATCTATCTATGTTGGACCATTGGGGATTACCATATTTATTAAATATTTTGATCAAACACAGGGCACATTTCAGGTCCTCATCCTTTAAGAGACTAGTGTTCATTCTAAATTTTGAGCTAGGGTTTGGTGGGGTCACCCTATTTTCTGTTAGCTTTAGTCCTATCATAATAGGATGATGATCTGAGAGTGTATATGTTATGACAGCATACTAAGCTCCCCCATCATTTTTATTAATTTCAAAGAAGTCTTTGTTGAAATAAAATCTATCTAGCCTGCAGTATACTCTTTTATTATACTGTCGATGGTTACACAAAGTGTACCATATTGATTTATACTCACCCTTCTTTCCTGCTAGAGGATCTAACAATTTCATCTTGTTAATCAGCCTTTCCCACTGCAATCTCTCAGTACCCTTCCATTCAACCTTATTACCTCCCTGTTTATCTTGAGCATTTATTACCATGTTGAAATCCCCTCCCAAGAACCAGGATATATCCTCCAAGTTAGCAATCCATTCCCACAAACTTGCCCTTTCCCGGTAGTCATTGGAGGCATAAATTGAGCATATGCCAAAGGTGGAGTTGTCATTCTGAATGATAGCCCATATTGTCCTTGCACAAGGGGATTGCCCCCATTTTTCAATCTTATTAGCCCAAATAGGGTTTAATAAAATTGCAACCCCTCCTCTTCCTTTACGGTGGTTGGTATATAAGGGAGTGGCATCCCTCCAAATGGATTTTAATC
The DNA here is from genome assembly GCF_030272615.1 of Cryptomeria japonica. Classification (NCBI taxonomy): domain Eukaryota; kingdom Viridiplantae; phylum Streptophyta; class Pinopsida; order Cupressales; family Cupressaceae; genus Cryptomeria; species Cryptomeria japonica. The sequence goes on along the minus strand of NC_081407.1, from coordinate 841,714,124 downwards.
CAGCTTCTAAGGTGAATCCCACTGATTTCAACTCTTGGAGCATAAGAGAATCAATATCTTTGTACATATTTAGAAATCTTTTGACCACATATTTCCTATCAGGGGCCTCAAGGCACCTGATGTTTCATGAGATGGCTTTCAACATTAGGTGGGTTGTTCCATAGTATCTATTAGGGACTTGAACCCCTCGAAGCACTTAGGCCAATCCTTAGGATTAGAGAGGTGACTAGCATCAAAGACCACTGTTGAGAGTGGTCTACCTCTTTTTTTTCTTACTTTAGAGAGTTGTTCGGGTTGCTTTGATTCCTTCCTAGCTGACGCCTCCTTAGATACCTTAGGGAATCTTTTCCTTCTTTTTTTTTTGGGTTTATTTCCTAGTAAGTCTCCTTCCCCATTATTAGATCCAAAGTCAAAGACTCTAGAATCTAGAAAGAATGGCTTATCCCCACCATAGTTGTTAACCTCACATTAATCCAGCTCCCCATAGGGTCTAGTGCCATGATCATCCTCAATGGCTTGGTCAGAAGGGGGGATGGTCAGCCCCAAAACCCCATCAATGTCGCCTGATACTAATTCAAGGGGTGTGATAGGGTTTTGTGTCCCCTCCCCCTCAACCTTGGCCTCCAAGAGAGTGTCTGAATCGGTAGCTATGGGAGGGATATTCTTTTCCCCAAGGATGTCCCAGTTGCCCCTACATTCAGCCCCCGAACTTATAATGCAGGTGGCATTGGTGCTATCTTGAAGACCACCATCATCCCCTTCAATCAAGTCATGGAGGAAGGGCATGGTATTGGCCTTAATCTCCTTTTTATGATTACTTAAAGACACTTTGAGCTGTTTCCTGAGTTCCGCAACAATTTTCAACTTTTCCAAGACAATTTGCTGTGCATTTTGGGTCCTGGGTCCACCAAGGTTAGTGGGGAGCCCAACCACTTCAGGTTCCAGTGAGCTAGGGATACTGGTGGCCAAGTTGGCCTCTTTATAGCCTTCTAATATTTGGCCAACACTCAACAATCGAGGGAGGGGCACTGGGTGCGTTAGAGAAGCCTTGAGGTTGGTAGCTAGTAGCTGGGGGATCAGTGGCAGGTGGGGGTGACGGATCGGTATGGTTAGATTGAGAGTGGATGGAATGGATGGAAGATGGAGGTTCAGTGTGCAATGGGGGGGGGGGAGGAGTAGGGTCATTATGTTTAGGTTTCGAGAGGGCTTCGAAGGCATAGTATTTAGAATGCCGAGCAAAGGTATTCTTAGAATGAGCGACACTATTCCCCGCTAACAAAGGATAGTTTTTTAAGAAGTGTCCACTTCTTCTACACTTATGACAGGCATTAATTCCTCCCAGATACTCTAAGGGACAAGAGAATAACTGATTTTCAATGCATATATCAATTATAGAGGGAAGAGCCAAGATAGGATTGAGGGCAATAAGCACTCTCACATCCATATGGGGTAATAGGGCAGCACGAGTCAATTTTGATCACTTTACCCAGGGGTTCAATAATTTTTGAGATACAATTCCATAAGAAAGGTGGCACGTTTTTTATAATAACCCATTTAGGGTTAGACAATTCCATGACTTCCTCGTTAAATGCAATGGGATTCCAAGGGACAACCCTAAAACAAGAGTTTCCAACATTCTAGAATTGTTTTTCTAGCACTTTCTTCTGTGTTTCCTTATCATTAAAAAAATTAAGAAGCAATCCTTTTTGTAACATTCTACAGAATGAAAAATGGATGCCAAGCTTTGAAAACCAAACATCTTCAAACCATCTATTCAAATACTGCCTAGACAACATTCTATCTACATCAAGGGCTGCTAAAAAAATCGCAAAATCCCTAAGTCTAGTTATTTCCTTAGAAATACATTCTACCATGGAAGAATTAGGTTTAATGACAACTTTAGGTGTCGAGGTAGCCTCACCTTCTTCGAGGGTCTAGCTTGTTGCTGCATCTTGGGAGACCTCCAACTCGAACCTTGCATCCTCCGGAAAGATGGTGCAGTGCCCTTCAATGGCCTGGTGGAACGATTTCTTCCCTTCAGCGTTGCCCTGGTTGTTTTTCTTTCCTTCTGTGGTGTTTAGGTTGGAGTTATTGCCGACCCCAACCTTATTCTTCTCCATCAATGGAGACACAAGCTGAATTGAACGCAGGGGTCTCCCAATATGCCAGGGAGCCCCCAGCCAGAGAGTCGACCTGCTTCCAAGGACTGTTCGTTTTCGTCCTTGGTTGCAGAGCCAACTTTTTTTCTTTTATCCTCCAAACCTTCCACTTTTGCTTTTTGGAATAGAAAGGTTCTATAATCATTATTTATAAATGTCATTTAACTTTATTATTCCAAATATCTATAATGCAATATTCATTATAAAAATGAAAAATCTAGTATTATAATTTATAGTAAGAAAAAATCTAAAAATTAAAAAAAACTATAAATAAAAAAATTAATGTTGAAAAAAGTGGACTCTATCTTTAAAACTCCAAAACTCCATAAAAATAATTAGAAGCTTGATTTATTTATCTGTACTTATTCCATTATACCATCAAAACATATTGGCTGCCTTATTTTAGGCTTTTTCTTTTAAGCCGTTTTTTCATCTGCTGATAAACGCTCTACTGATTTCTCATCTGGTGAGAAATGCTTCTCCACTGATTTTTGATGTGGTGAGGAATGCTCCACTTCCTCCATGAGTGGTGACAAATTAGGATGATGTGGCAAATGGCAGCAAGTAGGATCAGAAGTATATCTGTGGCAGTCTGTACAACTAGGTAACATTCGACGGTCTCCAATCAGAATGGTACGCTTAGCGGAGGAGACATGGAAATTAAATAAACTGAGCGAGACAACAAGTATGAGCGTGATGACCATAGATTTCCCCATACTCACTGCTGAGATGAAGGTAAATGGAAAGACACCAAACAACTCAGCAGAAGAAGATGAAGATGAAGACGAAGACAGACGGAGAATGGAAATCCAGCTATATTTATACATACAGACCACATTATGAATAGTTCAAATGATGGTTAAATTTTGAGCGATAGGCGTTCAAACTCATACTGCGTGTAAAACAGTCCGTATATAACGTACGTTATTGTTAAAATATTCATTGACTAGATTTCCCTCTTAAATTTTGAATGGGAGACGTTCAAACTGATAGTGCGTTATGCTCAGCAATTGATCCACCTGTTAAAAACACTGAATAGAGCGTAACATGTATCAAAATAATTATTTATGAATGATATCCTTTGTGTTACGGCACTTGGAAACTCCACCATCTGTTCCTCCGGGGCATTTATGAGAAGGGACTGAGTGTGGGATTGAGTCATCCGTCATCGCAAAGAGAGTGCAATTGAGTCACCCGCCAGTCTGGCTAGAGAGGAGTAATTTAGTTGGAAAATTACGGTTTACTTCAGCTCTAGATTTCGATTTAGTTCACATCATCTAGGGTATGTGGTACATTGGTTACTATTAATTGAATTTTATCGATGCAATTGCATCTTAGTGTGAAATGGGTATGTCGAAGAGGTGTGGAAAGTCAATTAGGGATAAATTTGGTCAATTTTTTTGCATAAATTTATGTAGTACATGAATAAAGTTTCCAAATAATTATTATGAATGATATCGTATGCGAGATTATTCATTGTGGCACTTCATCCTCATTTTGCCAATATGATAGACAGTGAGATTAAGTCATCCGTTAGTTGGGCGAGATGATAAAGAGAGTGGAATGGAGTCATTTGCTAGTTGGGGGAGAGAGTAGTAATTGAGATGGAAAATTGTCCCACATCTAGGGGGGTGGTAGGTAGCTGCACTGGTTACAAATATTTCTTCGATTTCAATTTTGTTGAGATGATTTTGGGATAAAGCACAAATGGAGGTTCATCAACTTCTTTTGCAATTTCAGCATTCAAATATAATTTTCGTTTCTGTCTTCATTCTTTTATAAAGGAAGTATATCAGTAGTCATTATATCTAATTTTGTTAAACATAAATGTTGTCTCATGGACGTAATTTCACAAATGCCCTAGTGCACTATGGATACAAATAAAGTTGCACCACTCCTCCAATTAAAATATAAAAATTCTAACTATAGAGGCAAAGTGGGAGGTGTAATGTCGTAAATTGTACACCCTTGCTAGGGTGGTACAATTCCATGATTGGTTTAGCACAGGCCTTAGTGTGTTTTGCATCTTGCATTTCTAATTCCCTTTAAGCATTTAATTAAATAATTTAATTAAATATAAATTCACATTTCATCACTTAATACATTATAAAGTTGGGCTCTTTTACTTTAAGTGTGCCCCTTTTATTTTAATCCTCCAATAAATAATTAAATTGTAAACCCTAATGATGTCTTATTTCGACCTTTAAGGCCCGATTTCTCATGTCAAAACGTCTCAAAATCAGCTATAACTTTGGGATTCACTCTAATATGATCATATCTAATGACCCTGAAAATTTGGTAAAAAGTTGGTCGGATCGTGTGTAAGTTACGCACGATCCTTAACATTTTTCCCGAATTTTCAGGAGCATAATTCTATGATATTATAACACTTAGCCCCAAGAAATTTGCATACAATTCAAATCCTAGGTCAGCCTAAAGATGAAATTAAGATCTATGGTTTACTCTTTAAAGCATAGGGTTACTCTAGATTATTTGCATTCATCATTTTAGGGTCTTGCACACACTATTTTACTCTACAAATCGGCTATTTGTTGAGGTGGAAATCACCAAAATAGGGGTTTGACTAAGGAAAAACCTCATATAGCCACCCAAAACCCTATTTTCAGTTACAGGTGTGGGTACAAGATCTGATTGTCATGCAAATTACAGGTCCAACAGAGCATATAGGAAGAGTCCTGAGGATCAAATTTGAGAAAAAATCACAAGGATAGGGGCGTGGCACCATGGTCCTCCCAATTTTAGGTGGATTTTAGCAGTTTAGCAGTTCAGAACCTTCAGATTCGAGTCTGTCCGTTACAGCTTCCTGTTTGCTAAATCAATATAGGGCCGTGACACCCCTGTCCCAGACATTTTGACTCAGATTTCTGGCATAGCCGCACCTTTGAACTCACTTCCTAATTTGTACTTTTCAGCTTCACATTAGTTATTTTTAGTTTTGTATTTTCATATTGCAAGTTCCTACATATTAGTTAGTATTGAATGAACTACATAGATTACTGAACAATCTTAGTAAGGTATTACTCAATAATATAAGTTCTTATCTATCAATCAATTAGATGAATTTTACAACATAGGGTAGTTCTCTATGTTAAAACATTTTTATAAAGAGTGAGGCTGACATCACTATTTATAATAGGTACATATTTGATATAGAAAGTACACTAATAATATTTTTATTTCTAATATGATGGTATTGATATTATATCTCCTCATTGTTGTTCCAAAAGTTATGTTCTTTATCCTCTTTCATTTAACATTAAAATAATACTTCAAATTTTATTTTATTTTAACCATTAAACTACTGGTTTGGGCTAATTCCCTTCATTGATATATAATAAAAATTACATGAGTGATAAGTCCCCTCTGAGATAAATTTTTCCTGTTGATATTATCCAAATATCACATAGGATTACTATAATTTTAAACTCTCTCAAAACACCTTAATCTATTACAAAAAATTCCTACTTGTGCATATAGTTCATAAGAATATAAATTTAAAGACATCTTTCACCATCTAATACTGCTTACCATGTAAATCTATATCCGACTTCCTTTTCTATCTAACTTGTTTACCTACTAAAACATATAGGAGATTATTCCAAAAAACTCAAAACATGGAGGCATTGCTAACTTCTCTAACCTTCAATATTGTCTTTCATTTCTTCATTTTCCACAAGTCCTTCTAATTTTGCATTGCTTCTAGCTCTAGACCTTCCATCTCCATTAACTTTTCTATCCAATTTAGCTCTCGATTCACCACGACATTTTTTAATTTTAGAAGGAAATTTAGATTCCTCACTACTTTCTCCCTATAGTCCTTATATTCTATTTCATCATCGAGAAGAATGATTGGCATTTTTGGATATCCTTTCCCTTTTTGTCAAAATCCTTGAGTAGAGGAATCCAAAAATTCTCACAATTCCTCAGTATATCTTCCATGTCACCAGAAATTGAGATTTAAAAATGGCCTTAATGAGATTCCTAGCCATTTTCTTGTTTAGTTCCTTGTTCAGTACTAAAGCCAGAAACATTAATGATATGTTTTTGTTAACTCAATATCTATTGTCTGCCATTAGGAAATCCTTGCCCAGAACTATTTTGATCTCATAACTACTAAAGGATGCTTATATCTTAGAATGGAAACCAACCTTATATTTGTGATGCTCCCTAAAAAAACCATTTGCATTTTCGTCTCTTAGAAGTTCCCCTATAAGGAGCCAAAAAAAAATTCTCAATTTTTATTAGGGGATGGCAGGTAGTTGCACTAGATCTAAAATATAAACATTTGTTTCATTCTCCCTAGATTTTAAACATTTATTCCATATAAAATTTAAGGTATTTACAAAAAAAAATTCTTCAAATCTCAAAATATTTATAATGGTGTTCCTTCATCATGTTTGTGAGCTTCCCTAATCAATATATATTTTTGTTACTTATGCTTCCATTTTATGGAAGAAACTTTTGTCTCAATGGAGACCAAATTTTTGGAATTATTTTTACCTTTTGTAATGCTAGTTGCAATCATAAAATAATTCTATTTAATAAATTCATTACTTTTCACTCTACCAATTGATTTTTTCCTTATTTTTTTAGATCTTTTTTGTCAATATTCATCTTGCTTTTTGTTTTAAATCCTTCACATTCCAAATTTTTCTAGTACTTGTCATTAGGCTAGTACTATTGCAATTGGTTTTTATTCTTTAACTTATTATCACTCAATTATCTCTCCACCAATAAGAATTGTAATTTTTTTAAGTTTAGATGCATGATTTTTAAGTTCAAAAATTATAAGAAAATCATTTTTCTTGAATCTAATTGGCTCAAAAAATTTAATCTTATGGTCAGATTTTACAAATCCACTATCTAAAGATAATATTTTAAAGCAATTTTTTAGGTTGCAATATATAGTGGCCCTCTTGGACTTGCATTTTGATTTATGCATTGATAGACTTATTTAGGCTTATGGTTGATGCTTGGATGGTTACTCTATATGGACTAATGTTATTTGATATGACTCATGATATTTGGTGATTTATATGATTTCTATATTCATATGTGGAATATATGATTTATGATGTTACTATTGTACTAACCTTATTTCATGATTATGGTTTATGCAATGCTTTGATGTTATATTGTGTGGTTGTCTTCATGAAAGGGACAATGCCTTATCACTAATTACGAGCATGATATGGTGTTGTGATTCTCTTTTCACTTGCCTGTTTCTTATGATAGATATAAATGTTGTATATATGTTTAGTGATGATTGCAGGAGTCCAGGTACTAGACATCAACTCCACCTGGTCTCAAAGGTCTAAGTGTGTCCTATCCCAATGGCAAGTTGTTGGAGATGGCATAGGTTTCTTTCACTCAGTCTAGGCTCAGTTCTTCACCTTGTTAGGTTGTGCCATGACGTAAGTCAGTGCTAGAGTCTTGCGTTGGTATTTCCCTTGGTCGAGTCATTGAGTATGCGAGTGTATGATTTCTATTTAATTTAAATTATGAATAATGCTATTTATTAAGGTTCAATTAATCTATCGTATAATATGAGTATTGGTTATTTATTTTATTATGTTAGAGTAATCTTTTATTAGCTAATATATATTTATTTAATTATTAGTCTATTATACTCTATGCTTAAGCTAAACTAAGGAATCTTATAATTCTTTAGGGTTTTCTCCTTTAGAGTTTCGAGTATCCTTTTATAAGGATTCTCTCTTTGTAATTTCATAACAACTATAATTATTGAATTGCATTCTTGGTGCACAATCAATATGACTCCTCTTTTTTGGATCTCTGAATTTTGGCCTCCATAGAGTTTTTGCTTCTCTCCTTCTGTGATAGGTTTGCATGCAGTCGATCTTTGGGAGCTGTAGAGTTGATTTTTTCTCAACTCCAATATGGTATCAGAGCTCCAAATTCCCATGCCCCTATTCTCTTCATGAGATATTTTGGGCCTTGTTCTTCATATCTATGTATTCAGGGGTTTGTGCAGTTGCTTTTTTTCTATTTTTGGAGGTAGCTGATTTTTTGGTACATTTTGGTTCCAAAAGGACCTCATAATTGGATTCACAAGGTTGATTCCATGAATTTGGATATATAATTTTCCTATTTTCGGTGGCAGGGGTATCTAAGGCATGATTTTTCATTTGCACTCTTTATGAGGAACAAAGTCCATACGATTATACCTGCAAATGCATCAAAAAAATTTCATCTAAAAAATAAATAAATAAATAAAGTTTTTTTCCCTCTTTATGTCCTACAAGAGGGGTTTTCTTTCTTTTGGCCATAACTTGGTCATACGAAGATGCTTTTTCAAAAACTTTATATCGTCGAAAAGCTCTTTCTGATCTCTATCGACATCTAGAGGTTTGAAAATTTTATTTTTCTTTTTTGATGGCATTTGTTTTCTTTCAAAGCCAAAGGTTCCTTTTTGCACTTCGGTAGACATGACTTGAGCATCCAAACTCCATTTTTTGAAACCTATATATAGTTGGAAAGCTTGCTCTGTGCGTTTTCCATTCATATGACTTTTCTTTCCAGATTCTTCTACAGGTATATTTTATTTGGGCAAGTGCAAGGTAATGAGCCACAAATTTGCGGAAGTCCACACGTTGGAAAATGTGCTCTTATAAACAGGGGCCCATTTTCAAAAAATGGGAGCCCATTTATACTTAGGGATCCCGAGTTGAAAGGTAATGGGGGCCTAAAGAAAAAATAAACGGGTCCCCATTTTTTTCTAAAATGGGGGCCCGCTTTTAAACAAAACAAGGGCCTGTTTTTTAAAATGGGGGCCCGTTGTTCCCATTTCTAAATCGTATTTTACCTTTTTTCTCCACAAGCCGCCCTTGTTTGAAAACGGGGACCTGTTCTATGGAAGTCGATTCCACAACCCACCACTTGGCCCTGGATTAGGCCCGGGATAGGCCTGGGATAGCCACACCTTAGACATGGACCCGCAAATTTAAATCTCCATGAATGAAAGCACAAATATGATCTTCTGAAATAATTTGTGTGCCTGTAATTAAAGAAATTTATTTAAAAATTAATTATTTTAACTATTTTTCATTTAATTTATACTAAATCGGGTCCATTAACTTGAAATATTAACTAATTTTGTTAATTTAATAACTTTTTTACTTTATTGAATTTTGGAAAAAAAGTTATGTCATCAATCTACACAAAATTCTTTTCTATTTAAAAAAATTTATTTAAAAAATGTTAAGTTTGCTTCAAATTATGTAGGTCGTACACGTCAAATTATGTGGGTTGTACTAGTCAAATATTTAAAAACATAATTACGGTCATTAAAAAATTAATTAAAAATAAAATATTTTTAAAAAAAATACAAAAAAATATGGTCATCAATTTTCAGTGAGTTACAAACTATTTCCCAAAATGGTTTGAGAAAATAAATTTAATTGTGTCAAAAAGTGTGGGTCGTACACATGCATGGTATTGTCCTGAAACGGGCATTTTTAAAACATATGTTTTAGAACTCCATTCCAAATTTTTATTTTTTTTATGTGGGTATTAAAATAAATTACATATTTAGAAAGTGCACTCAGAGGGCTATCTTTTATATTGCAGACTTTTTCCAAGATTCAATCTCCAAGTGTTTCAAAATTTAAGCTCAAATGAGACAAAATTTGAAAATCAGGGAAAACACTTCCACTTTTTGGCCAAAAAGTGGACTCAGCTTCTTGCACTGACCCAGTACCACCTCTTTACTAGTACTAGCATGATGACCATTAATAGCACCATGCGACATATCTCAAGCACTCACATTAGCCTGCATAACTTCCTTCTTGGAAGATAAGGACCACTACTTGAGATTAATGTTTTGAATCTCATAAAACACCCACCTAAAAAGACAGAAAACCTCCAAAGAGTTGTTCTTGGTAGTGTTGAGCACATCAAACGGGATCTCCTCTTTGGGATGAAAATCTTGTGGAGTAAAATCCACCGATTCCTGAAAATTATGTTCAAGGCCATGGGAGGAAGAGGATGCTCCTTTAGTATCTATTTTTTTCTTCATTTTTTTAATTTGTAATATTTTTTTCTACAAATTAGTTAGATAATTCAATACAACAAGTCTCTACACATCAATTAGTCAAATCAGTCGCATAGAATATAAAATAGTTCTACATATACAAATATGTTAGCAAAATATAATCAAAAGTTAAACCTATAGTAAAATGACCCTCATAATCCAATAATCTCCCTAAAGTATTATTCAAATGGTAGATGTCATTATACGTTAATGAACCAATTCAATTCTACATATCACAAGCTACTTCTTCATGATACAACATTTTAGCAAGCTATAATCCACCATATTTACCTTAGAGAATAGTACCCTTTCTATTGAACATTCTTATTAAGATATTATTTAATACTGTTAGTTCTTATGCACAAATCAACTAGATCAATTTTATAACATACAAGAGTTCTCTACTAAAACACTTTAGCAAAGAGTGGTTTTGACATCATGAGGATCAATTTTGACTAGTAAAAAATGCTCTAACATGTAAAAATTAGATATAGCAAGGACACTTTAATTATTTTCTACTAATACACATATATTAATTTATCCTAAATTTAATAAAAGAAGTTTTTCTTATAACATTTTTGCGTAGTTGATTGTACATATCTTTTTTCAAGATAACCATTTTTGGAACCACCTCGAGGGATCCTTTTTTAATTAAATTTTTTATAATTTTTTTTCATTTTCTATTTAGGTTTTAGATCTAATTTTATTTGCCTCACATTCATTTCGAAATATTATAGTATGGATTCTCTCTAGTCATTATCCCTAGATTCTAAAAAATTATTCCTAAGTTATTTACAAGAATTGTTTCTTCAAAATTCATCTCCTTTAATTGTAGCATAATTCATGAAATGTGGTGCAAAGGTCACTAATTTGCTAAGAGATCACCCTTCCAGGTCTTGCAGAGCCCAAAGTGCAGAAAGATTAGCAAAAATCCTTGTTAAGTTGGTCCAAGTTTTTTGAGGATTTTAATAGATGGAGTTGGTTTCTTAATGTGTATTTGAAGAATCAACTTGGTTCCTACCTTGTAACGGTGTAAATCCATTTGGAAACCAACAAGTTGCAACTTCCTTTCATATTATACAATCTTTGTGATCTGTTTATCTCTTTTCTCTATAATCTCCCCTTCAATTATATCCATTCAGGGTCCTTGAGTGGAAGAGAATTTCATGTTCTCAATTTTTTTCATCCTCTTTCCACATCAAGAATGTGACTATGCTATGCTTGCTATCATAGATGTATATAAGAACATCTTTTCAAAAATTAAGGCTTAAAAATACTGGAGGTGAAGATATAGCTTCTTTAATATTTTTTAACAAAATTCTTCCCTTTGGGATCCACTCAAAAGCCTAATTTTCCTATAGCACGAGTTTAATTAGTTTGACCAATCTTGCAAGACCAGATATCAACCTATATTCATCTTTTTACTGTACACCCTAGCCAACCTTTAACTTTCTACCATTTGTGACATCAAATTTAGTATAATCTCCTTTATATGTGACAAACTTCCAGTTGTTATTCTTGGCATCATCGCAATCAAAAACATTCTCTCAGTGGATTATTCCCTTTAGAAACTTATTAGTTTTGAGAAGAATAATTTGATCTTCATAAGGTTTTTTAATTATAGGAAATAATCTTTTTATAAACTCACATGATTAGTGAATAAACATGGTATTTTGAACATCAATTTCAAGCAGTCTCCTATTATGATCATTGTTTGGCATTTTGGGATTTTTGGTTTCACCAACAATGATAACATATTGTTTTCAATTGATCTACCTAACATTTTTATTTTAGGGAACAAATTGAATGTTGAAATAATCAAAGCCTTCATTCATTTCCCAAAATATATTCCTATTAAAGTGCATGTGAACACTCTTCACAATTTATCATTCTCTATTGATAGAAAGATTACTTAACTCTAAGCGTAAAATAATTAAAATTCAATTTTATTCTAATATATTTTTAACCACCATACCCACCTTTTGATTCATCGATCTATATTTCCATTTCCATTATTTATTTTTTCTATGTATTTGTCTTTGTTCTTTACATTTTACATCTAATTTTATTTTCTTGTCATTAATTTCTACACATTAGAGTACGAATTCATAGGATTCAAGGGTATAGTTAATTTCTTGTATTTACTAATGAAGAAGTGATATTTTTGGAATCACTTAACCGACTAATAGAAATTTGCAAATAGGGTAGGTCAGAAGTAATCTACATAAATAATATCCACAATGTTCTATTTAAAAATGGCCACCTATACAACTATTGTGAAATCCATCTAGTATCTTTTCCACTTTCTCTTTGCCTATGGAGCAAATGAGATCATCATAAAAGTTTCTTTTGAATAGTATACCTTCAACCAAAGCATAGTTGGCACCATGTAATGTATTAAAATGTCTTTTATAAGATTTTATAAATTTGTGAATAATAATTAATTAAAAACAAGAACATGAATAATAATTTATAACTATTAATGACATAAATAAAAAAAATTAATGTTGAAAAAAGTCAACTCTATCTCCAAAACTCCAAAACTCCATAAAAACAATTCGAAGCTTTATTTATTTATCTATACTTATTCCATTATACCATCAAAATAGATTGGTTGCCTTATTTTAGGCTTTTTCTTTTAAGCCATTTTTTCATCTGCTGATAAACGCTCTACTGATTTATCATCTGGTGAGAAATGCTTCTCCACTAATTTTTGATGTGGTGAGGAATGCTCCACTTCCTCCATGAGTGGTGACAAATTAGGATGATGTGGCAAATGGTAGCAAGTAGGATCAGAAGTATATCGGTTGCAGTCTGTACAACTAGGTAAGTTTGGTCAATTTTTTTGCATAAATTTGTGTAGTACATGAATAAAGTTTCAAAATAATTATTTATGAATGATATGATATCTGAGATTATTTGTTACGACACTTCATCCTCGGTTTGCCAATATGATAGAGAGTGGGATTAAGTCATTCGTTAGTTGGGTGAGATGATAAAGAGAATGAGATGGAGTCATTTGTTAGTTGGGTGAGAGAGTAGTAATTGAGATGGAAAATTGTCCCACGTCTAGGGGGGTGGTAGGTAGCTGCACTGGTTAGAAATATTTCTCTAATTTCAATTTTGTTGAGATGATTTTGGGATAAAGCACAAATGGAGGTTGATCAACTTCTTTTGCAATTTTAGCATTCAAATATAATTTTCATTTCTATCTTCTTTCTTTTATAAAGGAAGTATATCACTAGTCATTATATCTAATTTTGTTAAACATATATCTTGTCTCATGTATGTAATTTCACAAATGCCCTAGTGCACTATGGATATGAATAAAGGCACACCACTCCTCCAATTAAAATATAAAAATTCTAACTACAGAGGCAAAGTGGGAGGTGTAATGTCGTTTTGTATCTTGCATTTCTAATTCCCTTTAAGCATTTAATTAATGAATTTAATTAAATATAAATCATATTTCATCACTTAATCCATTATAAAATTGGGCTCTTTTACTTTAAGTGTGCCCCTTTTATTTTAATCCTCCAATAAATCATTAAATCGTAAACCCTAATTATGTCTTATTTCGACCTTTAAGGCCTGATTTCGCATGTCAAAACATCTCAAAATCAGCTGTAACTTTGGGATTCACTCTAATATCATCATATCTAACGACCCTAAAAATTTGGTAAAAAGTTGGTCAGATCGTGTATAAGTTACGCACGGTGCCTGACATTTTTCCCAAAGTTTCAGGAGCATAATTCTATGATATTATAATGCTTAACCCCAATAAATTAGCATACAATTCAAATCCTAGGTTAGCCTAAAGATGAAATTAAGATATATGGTTTACTCTTTAAAGCATAGGGCTACTCTAGATTATTTGCATTCATCATTTTAGGGTCTTGCACACACTATTTTACTCTACAAATTGGTTACTTGTTGAGCTGGAAATCACCAAAATAGGGGTTTGACTAAGGAAAAACCTCATATAGCTACCAAAACCCTATTTTTAGTTACAGGTGCGAGTACAAGATCTGATCGTCATGCAAATTACAGGTCTGACAAAGCATACAGAAATAGTGCTGAGGATCAAATTTGAGAAAAAATCACTGGGACATGGGTGTGGTACCCTGGTCCTCCTAATTTTCAGGTGGATTTTAGTAGAGTAGCAGTTCAGAACCTTTAAATTCGAGTCTGTCAGTTACAGCTTCCTATTTGCTAAATCAAGGCATGGTCGTGGCACCCTTGTCCCACACATTTTGACTTAGATTTCTGGCATAGCGACACCTTTGAACTCACTTCCTAATATGTACTTTTCAGATGCACATTAGTTAGTTTTAGTTCTATATTTTCATATTAGGGTTGCTTGTGTATACTTGCATTCTAGGCTGATCATTCAAATTTGCACTTTGGATCACTTCTAATCCTCATTTACAACAAATGAATAGAAACCCTAAGAGGTAATCCTTGGCTCTCTCTTCCTCACAAGAAGTAGCCAAATCTTGTTACCTCCCTAGGCTCTTTCGTATTCCACTGTGTGTACGTGAGAGTGGAATAAGGGTTTGTTTGGTTAGTTTGACTTTTTCCCCTACATAGGTTGCTATTAGTACATGTGAAATTTTTTAATAGACCTTTAGTTATCATTTTCTTTGTTTCTTTAAAGTTAGTAATGGGGGGTTGGGTAAACAATGGTTGAATGGTAAGTTAGTACATGTATATGAGATCCCCACACTTCACTTATTCAAATCCGCGAGCACAACGACCTAGCAAAGGCACAGGGCCTTGCGAGCACAAATGCCTAGTAGGATTTGAACCTTGGTCGCCGCTTCACCAAAAAAGTGTTTTAACCGTGTCACTACATGTCTAAAGATAGGGCGTTAGAGTAATATTTTATTATCTAATAATTATATATTTAATCATTAGTCTATTATACTCTATGCTTATAGCTAAACCTGGGAATATTATAATTCTTTAGGGTTTTCTCCTTTAGCATTTCGAGTATCCTTTTATAAGGATTCTCTCTTTGTAATTTCATAACAACTATAATTATTGAATTTCATTCTTGTTGCATAATCAATATGACTCCTCTTTTTTGGATCTCTAAATTTTGGCCTCCATAGCTTTTTTGCTTCTCTCCTTCTGTGACAGGTTTGTACGTAGGTGATCTTTGGGAGCTGTAGAGTTGATTTTTCCTCAACTCTAATAGATTATTTAATTTATTGACGGTTAATTATTGTGAGAATGGTATTTAATTTATTGAGATTGATTTAATTAATTTAATTGATTCCTCTTTGGATTGTTGAGGATTCCTTTTCTTCAGATTTTCAAGGTCCTTTTGGATTGTGATTGCTGGTTTTTTCAAATTACCTATGAAATTTGATTTCGAGCAAGTAATATTTTCTGCATGACTGTGCAAATTTGTTGAATGTTGTTTGAAATTATTTTGGGGAGAATGGGATTGAATTTTAAAGATTTAATTTAGCATTGGAAAGAGATTTGGGAGGGGAATCTCGAAAAGAAGTTTATTTCATTGTTTTTGGGGATTGAAATTATTTGTTGGTAATGGTACCTCCGTGTATATTTTATGATTTCCTCTTCCCTATGTTGTGAAAGTATTTTTGATTTTTTTTGGAGATAATTACCTTCATATTGTTGTATCCCTTGAGTCTCTCTTGTTTAAGATTGCTACTATGTGTTTTCTGGCTTCTTGTAGCTTCACAAGAAGCTCTTTTTGTCACTATGATTATGCAATGTAAGGGGAAAGGCATTTGACTCAGTTTGAGGATGTTTTTGAGCCTTATTTAGCCTTTTTATTTTTCTTTTGAAGAGTTGTAGAGTTTGTGTGTGTCTCTTATGGTTCTAGGTGCTCTAAATGTTAATCTAAGCACTGTGGGAGATGGGTTTTCTTAAGAAAATTTTGACAGAGTCTAATATCTATATTTTTGGATTTCCTAATCAAAATTCAAGTCTTCCAGTCCCTCTATGTCCATTTTTTTGTGTCATATTGAACCCCTGTGCAGTTTTGAACAAGTACCTATGCCTTATGTGCCAATTTTGCTTTTTTTTTTTCATATCTCCCCAAAATGCTACAGGAAAACCCATGAATAATATGGAATATACTATGGATGTTTTTATGAACCCTAGGGGAACTATGGAATGTACCAAGGGTGCTGGGAAATGCATTGAGAAAGCTAAAGTCCTAAAACTTAGAATGAAGGCCTAATTACCTAAAACACTGACAAATGCACCCAAAATTCTCTAAAATGGTTCAAAAATTATATGTTACATAAAAAAAACCCTACTATACATACCAAGGGTGTTACTTTGCAAAACAGAAGCATTGGACTATTTCGGAGGTCCTAAAATGTCAAATTTAATCATTTTTAAGTGCCTTTTTGTGTTGTGTGATTTCTCCAAAGGCATGTGAAGACTGTGTTGACCTTCTCAGAGTTTTCTTTGATGTATTTTTATCAATTAATATTTTTATTATGCTCCAGTAAGAGGATTCATGCCTTACCATTGAGGTATTTCTTATGCAATATGTTGCTCCGGTGAGAGGGAGAATTCCTTGCTGCTGAGGGATTGATTGTATGACTCTAGTAGGATGCATATGGCTCACTATAGAGGATCTCATATGTTTTTCATCTCTTTTATGGATTTCAATCATTATTTGTTTTTCCTTTGTGTTGATTTGGTGAAGGCTTTCTTCCATGTGTATGGATTATGTGTCCTTTTATGGTCAGATTGTTCTCAGTTTGTTATGACTATTTCTATATCATTTGTAAGGCTTCATGATATTTTACTATTTTCTCTGGATGAGTATTATGCCCTATGGTTGTGGTCCATGGTTGTGGGGGTGGTCTCTTTCATGTGTAAAACTAGGGTCATGAGAAATAGACCGCTAGTAGAGGGTCTAGATTGGTTGAAAGCACATGAAGAGCTTTCTATTGTAGTTGCAAGTGATAAAATTAATAATAATTGATTAGTGTATTTGGGTAATTATAAATTCACCTAATCAAGATAATAAAATTAAAGATTATGATCTTGTGCCCCAATGATACCCAAGGAGGTGTTTTGGGGATCTAGTATTGGGAAGACCACTGAAATGGTGTACCATTATCTCTTGATTGGCTCGAAGGTTGAGACGGATTCCATACAAGGAAAGCATGTGATGATACTCTACCCCACATTTGTCCATTATCCATATGCCTTTCTTTGTTTATTTCACCTCTGGAGAGTTTATCTTTGACCTAGTCATGTAATGTGATTGATCTTTCATTCTTATTGTTGTCATGTGGTTGCCATGTTGAGTCTCTTAGATGTTAGGTGTCAACCCAGGTCTTGTGTGTGAGTTGCAACCCCATGTTATCTCCTAGAATGGGGGTTTGTTCCTATTTGTTTCCACATGGTCAGGTGGCTTGATGCCTTTTTACATTGGGATGTCCTTCTTGGTTGCAAGCATGTGTGA
Organism: Cryptomeria japonica; assembly: GCF_030272615.1. Taxonomy (NCBI): domain Eukaryota; kingdom Viridiplantae; phylum Streptophyta; class Pinopsida; order Cupressales; family Cupressaceae; genus Cryptomeria; species Cryptomeria japonica. The sequence goes on along the minus strand of NC_081407.1, from coordinate 841,696,429 downwards.
ATTAGATTCTTGTATTCTGCATTATATAGATTTTATCATGGATCTGATTTCTATGTACCTAAAATAAGGAAACATTGTATCAAGATGATTTGTATATGTAAAGGAGATTATGTATCTTTGTATTATGCATCTTTGTGTATTTGTAGATGAAATTGAGATAGGATATGATGTGGTGGATTAGAAGAGTTTATTGATCATACTTGATCTATTGGATATTCATTCTGTAATATGATATTATGAGCTATATGTTGAAAAAGAAATGAGTTAGCATTTATGTATTTGTGTTGAATCTTAATTCGTAAGATGAAATTGTGATATATGGGATAGAAGTTGGAAAGAATAGTAATTGTTGTTATTGTTCAGATTTAAGTAAATAGGAATTATCTAGGTGAAATGGTTAAATATATCTATGATGCATTATGATGAAATTAAGTAATATTATGTACCTACGTAACTTGTAATCTTGAGCATTAGGATGTGATATGCTAATAGAGACTATGTGCTTGTTCTATGCACTCTTATGTGTTAGGTCTTGATGATATAGAAACTTTAATTTTTTCATAAGATGATGTATTATTAGTTGGTTCATGTTTAATAAATATTCAATATGTTATCATTTACATACTATTTTGATTTAGGGGATTGAATGATTAGATTATATTTATAGTATTAAATATGATTCTTGAAATCGTTTTGTAGCATGGTATCCTATTTGGAAGTAACTAAAAGCTTGCTATTATAATATTGCATATGAACACGGTTAGTATTCTTGAATAAGTTGTGTAATGGTTGTGCTTAAGGAGATCATCTAGTTCCATATGTAGGAGAAGGATATATGCATTTAGATTCATGATGCATATAGTGATTAATGAATCAAGATGGGTACTAGGAACATTTGGTTGGTATGTTGGGGCTAACATTTATCCTAGTTGTATGGAAAGTGAATGACTAGTTGATTAAAAAAATATGATTTTCTAATGGATAAGTGATATGTTAGAATTATGTCAAGTAGTAATGTTGAGATACCCTATGGAATGGTTATGTTTGTAAGAGTTTACTTGGAGATGTGTTGAAGATTAGATTGAATTATTTTGCTTGCATAATATAGCTATATGGATATGTTCATGTTTGTATATGTGATCTTGTAAATAGCTAATGGGCCATTATTGTATGTTAGTGATAACATAGAAGCAATGGATTTAAAAAAAAAAAAATTATCTCCATTCGCTAGTAGATTTTAGATTATTTCTCTAGGGTATTTTGGTGGGCATTACACAATATTTCCAATAAATATTATTTCTAACTATTTGCTTAAGCATTTATATAACCATTTCTTTAATATGCATAAATGGATTTGATTTGAATTGTTAGTTTTATTTTAAAATATTATGAAAATTGCACATAGGCTCTTCATTTTATGGGTGTTTTGATTTTCTTCATTTTTTAAGGTATTTCATAATGATGCAAGCATAATTCTATCAACCTCATCAGGCCAAGAGAAGAGAAGTAGAATAAATACAGAGACACATTTTATGTGGATCCATGTTAAAGATGATTTCTATATGTTATATTTACAAGGTCTTCAATATGGCTCCTTAGGTGCAAATATCAATAAAGACATAATCAAGCATATTCTTGATTGCGAAAATAAGGATACTATTGTAAGTTAGGAGTGTTGGAATCAATGAAAACTTAGAAGGGGGGGTGAACTAGTGTTCCGATATTTATTAATTTGTTAATCTGATTTTTAATCAACCTGATGCACATATAAGAAACCGAAATGCAAAAACACAAAGCAATCAAGCACATAGCCATAACACCAATATTTTTATGTGGAAACCTAGAAAGGGAAAAACCATAGTGGCATTTGAACCCAAAATATTATTATACTATGGCCAGTAGTAAAAAATATTACATGAGTTGGAATGCACAAGCATTCAGACACACTGCCTAGAGCTCATTGCTCAATTACAAAGAGGCTACAACCTAGAGGAAGGTTCATTTCCTTACATGCTAACAAAAAAATTATTGCAATGAGTAATTAACTAAATAAAAGAATCTTACCATGCCAAATAATAGCTCCGATTAGGCACAAAGTGATCCATTGCACTATCCTGATAAACTACTCTGTTATGCCTTGCTACTAATTATCAGATCAATAAAATTCAAAGTGCGCACGTTAAACTATGCTTATTCACTCCCAAAATTATCTCACACATCATATGCATACACAAGTTCATTAACCAAGTTGATCTTATATATCCGCACTAACAAATTTGATCTCCCACAAGTCGGCTTCACAAAATATCAAAATATGAAACATGTAGCTTCAAGTCGGCTCAAATCTTCACAAAATAATATTTTGGATCCAAAACATATGATCACATGCTTCCCATAAGTTGTCCCAATTACCTTGAGCTTACTAATCAACCACTGAAATCACCTCAAGAAATTTGGTCCACATGATACGTCACCAATAATAAAGATAATCATGTTTGGTAATTGATCCAGTGAGCTTCGATATGATTATATCTTTGGTTGTAGATTTCAAAGAATGTTTTAGATGTTCATGTGTATTGACATTTCAAATGGTTCTTGATTTGGTGCTCTTCAAGTTATCTTTCTAGTCCAAATTGCTGCTGATTGGTGTTCCTAAGAGTTAGTGTGTTGATCGATGAAGATTTGAACAAGTGGTGTTGGTGAAACTATTACGGATGGCTCTAATGATCTTGTTGGTGTTTCCTAATTGTGTCCTATTTGTTTTGGTGGTTTTCATTGATCCTTGTGTGTGTTCTTGGTGATTTTATTGATCCAGTGATATTCTTCATGTTATGTGGTATTCTTGGAGGTGTAGCATGTTGTGATTGATCTTGGCAATATTTGTGGTGGTGATGCGTGTTTGGAGATTTTATTTAGGTCCATTCTATTTTATGTATATTATTATATTGGTTTGGTGGTTCACCTATGTATCATGTGATATAATTTTGTAATTGAGGTTTGAAGGTTTGGCCAACCTTGTAGTCAAGGTTGATGAATTGTATATATAGGTGTTAGATTCATGTAATTTGGGTATTGGTGTTTTGTTTGATTTATCAAAGAGTGGTGTATTTTTTCTTAAGTAAATTTATCTTTTGGTGTGGAGTATTGACCAGATATTGTTGTAGGGTAGACAAATGTGCTTAACTAGAACTGTCATCAAGACTTCACAGATGCTATATTTACAGTTCATGAAATCCTGATTGTAGTTTGAATCTTATTGTAAGGTAGTGAACCTTCCCTGAGGGTTGTATCCTTCTAGGTCATCTCATTTTGATGAATGAGCTTTAGGAAGTGTGCCTTTATGCATGTGCATTCCCCATTGTAATATTTACACATACTAATGTAGAGTATCATCTTATTGTCAGTAGGTTTCCATCATGGTTTTTCCCTTAACCTGGTTTTCCGCAACAAAATCTTGGTGTTATGTGTGTTGTTGTCATTCTCTTTATATTTATTCTTTCTCTAGTTGATTGGAATCTAAGATTGTGCTTAATTTATTTAGTCCAGTGAAAAATCATTCACCAAACCCCCCTGTCAGTTTTCCTTCTTTGTTGGTGCCAACAGATTATAGAGTCATTTTATCAAATATTTTCCCAATCACATATTAGATCAATAAAACTCAAAATAAAGAGAATGGAGTTCATGCACAAAGATCTTTTTCTTTTTTGAGACATGCGAAAGTCCCATCAGTCAAAAAGTAAATTGAACTCTGACAAATGTTAAATGCTCATAGAATAAATATGAAACTCATTTTAATGAATATGAAATCCCAGAGGCTAGTGCAAAATCTTGATTCTTTGATTTGCAAATGTATAATGAAAATCAAAAAGTTAGAAGGTTGCTTCACATCGGGTTCACCAATTGATGTGTATGAGCTATCTATCAGTATTAATCAAATTTAATGGGAAACCCCCAAAACCCAAATCTAACTACTTAAGTTCATAACATAAATGAAAGTTCACATATAAAACTCAACAAAAAAAAAAAAAAAGACATTCAAAAACTCCTATTGAATTGAGTATTTGCCTTCCATTTTTATTTTGTTTCTTCCATAATGATGGCTCTCATAGTCACACAATGAAAAACCTATAAAACAATTCAAAGATAATAGTTGTCAAAAATGGGGAATTGATATCGAATTTATAGGTTTTGGATGGTTTGATTGGACGATTGAGATTCAATTCGGAGCTGAATCGATCAATGGTTGAGATTTCATGTGACAAGCTGGTGGGAGGGAATTGCTCACATTGACTAAATTTGATTGATAGATCATCTGAATTGATTAGAGAGATAAGTGTTTTGATTGGGAGTTGAACATAATTGATTGATCATTCAAGAAATTTGATCGAGTCATTAACTGAATTGATTAGTTAGTTAAGAAAATGTGATTGATAGTTAACTAATTAGCTAGAAGAGATTGATTAAGAAATGGTTGGATGTCAGTGGCAATTAGATTTTTTGCATGTGTTGTAGGAAATTAGCATGAAATGTAATTTTATTTGCATTTTGATTTTTGAAAATGTTAAAAGAAATGCAAATGAAATCAATTTGAATTTAGAAGAAATTCAAATTATAAGGGAATTTGAATTATTTGAAATGGAGGGAAATTAAATTAAATAAATTTTTGAAATTTATTTAATTAGGAGCACATAATTAGATAATGAAATAGTTTAAATAAATTATTTAACTATGGGGAAATAGAAATTGAACTTGATTAAATAATAAAAAATATTTAATTAATTTAAGAGAAAAAAAATAAAAAATGACTAGAATAAAAATTGAACAATTATTTTATGATGAAAAGGATGAATATTAATTCAAAAGAATTAAATAAGATTAAAAAATTATTTAATTAATATAGAGGAATAATTAGCGATGTTAGTAACGGGACAATTTTGAGTGCCTACAATTTCCTCATCTAGATCCTTATGTAAGAAAGTTGTGCTCGTAGCCGAACCATTTCACATATGTCAACACATAATTATGCATGAAAACTTATGATATAATTCCTTAGAATAAATGTCATCCCATGAAATTCCCTAGATGGACTTTAAAAGAACTCAACTAACTCTTTAGTAAGGTGACATGCCCCTATAGTTATATTTTGCATGGTATTCATAATGCACTTAAGGTTAGAAATAAAATGAAAGTTTTACCTTCTTCCACAAATTCACACTATTATTTATCTAAATCTATTATAACTCTGTATACAAAATAATGTTGAACTACACCATATATTATTTATCAAAATTTTCTCTAGAAACACCATCTAGATTAAGAAATGGATCGAAGATGAATTTTAATATAGTTGAGCTTACACATTCAAAATAAGGAATCATAACCATTTATTGAACAAAATTGTTATATGTATATATTACTATAAAATTGATATTTTTAAAACAAAACAGTTCTTTGTGAAATAGATAGACTGGCTTATAAAATAAAGGCAAGAATTAATAGAGTCTGCCATTCACTCTTTACAATGAAATATAATAAAAACAAGAACTTCCTCTACATGTTCTCTTGAAAACTTGGTGTAAGAACTTCTTTCTTGAGATTCTATCTTCCTTGTAAATTTTCTCCACAAAAAATGAATAAGATCTTTTTTCCAAATTCAAACTCATTGCTCTGTGTGATTCATTCTTTCTTCTATATTGAAGCCCCTTGAAAAACTAGTCTTCTCTATAATTTTTTAGCACCTCATTAAGAATATTTTTTACTATTTTCATCTTCTATTAGTAATTACATCTTATTGACTTTATTTATAATTTTTATCAATTACAAAATGTAAATAAATGCATTTTAAAATATCAATATTTTAAGTAAATTTAATTATAATCACAAATTTATATAATAAAATGATACTAATAAATAAATTGATTTTAAAATTGCAACTATTATATTGGTCATTATTAATACACCTAAAAAAATTAATCCTTCACCATATATAAAATAGGAACCCCACAAGCGCAATCCCTTATACCAATTTCCTATTCATTAAAGAGTTTGCATAATAAACACACATTGTTGTTAACTCTTAGATCTATATTGTTCCATCAACATTCCACCTCTAATAAGACTATTTTGTCTTCCCTTTTCATAACCCTTTTCACCACAACTAACACCCCTTGTCACACCCACCTATATGTTTTTTTGGTTTGATATTTGATGTTATTCAAAATTAATTTTATTTTTTACTTTTATTTTTATTTTGTTAACAGATATACATTTATTTAAAAAAGTTTATATCTTTTACAAATGGATGAATGAAACAAAAAAAAAATTAAGAGAGGATACAAATTAAGAAAACTTTAATATATTGAAGTTCAAGTTCTTTTTTATGAGGATTTGGTTTAAAAGTCTTTTGGTGAAACTGAGTTTAAATGTGATTCACCATTGAAGTTCAAGTTCTTCTTTTAAGAGGATTTGGTTTATAAGTCCTTTAATGAAACTAGCTTTGAATATGATTCACTATTGAATGAATGTCCTCAATGACAAAGTGGAGATTATGATAAGTACAATATTTGAAATGATTAAATTTTAAAAGGTAAAGTCTTTCGAACCCCATCATAAGAATTATGATAAATTGATGGAACCTCTTAATGGACATCTTAAAATCTCCACCCATGGGGTGTTTCTTTGCAATATTTTTTGTTTTCAAGGATGAGCTAGTCATGGTTATATTATTTTCATCGCTCATTTTTTCCTAAATGTATCTATTTAGAATAAAGATTTACTTTTCATTCTATTACTTTGGTGTCTTGTTTCTTTAGTCATCATTCATTAAATCACATCTTCATGTATCTTGCACCATTTATCACTAGGGTACATGACTTCATCTCTTTATATCATCAGTTCATCCTTTCTATTTGCCTATTTACTTTCTAATGTCATTTTATTGATCTTAATAGTCATTGCTGAGTTAATATTTTAATCAATTTTCAAAATTTGTTTACATGTCACTTTTGTTGTTGCATTTATGTTCCTTTATACTTTTTTTCAAGACAAGTATTATTAGAACCATTATCCTTCATTTATTAAGTGTTCCTCCAAGTGTCATCCAATTGTATGATAGGTGATGTCTTTCATGTTCATTATGTGTCCTCACATTAACAAAAGCATATTCTACTTTTGCATACACCCACCTATGTGCTATAGAAAACAATATATAACATGGGGCTTGTCGATAATAATTTGATGAGACTACCACATGATTATCCTAGGATTTAAAAGTTAATTTTAATTTGTGATACCTCAAGATTTGTTTATAGGAGATATTGCCATACCAACTGTAAGAACAAATTTTAAAACTTCTCATGTATGGAATAAGAATGAATTTTTCTTACTAGGTTTTCTCTTCACTTTCTCAATCTATTGCTAGAGCTTAAGTTTAATAATTATCTTCCCCTCCTTCAAGAGTTAATTCTTAGATTTAATAACTTTCATATTTTTTTAGTACATACCAATGGTCCTTGTTAAGTCCTCTTAGCCCCTCGTTGGATCCAAATTTTGTGTTTGAGATTTTTGGAGGCCCCATTGTGAAACCCAACCACACTACTATCTTTAAACCTAAGCATGTCCCCACTGACTTTAATTGTCTCAAAGAATCCAAATATAAGACCTCCTCTAATCTATCTCCTAAGAATGTGGAGATGCTAGAATTAGATGATGAAGATGTGTACAAGGATTCTAAGTCCTCATATGTTTCAAAATAGGACTAGTCCTCTACGACTTCTGATGAGGTTACCCGCATTCTCCAGGTTCAAGAGATTCCTGACACAATGACTAGCCCTCTAAACTTAAAATTGAAGGTTTTCAAATTAGAGAATTTAGAGTAGTAGGACTTAGTGATTAAATTGCTTTTGTCCTTATTCAATGTAGCTTTACGCTAGGACAGATAAATGGGTCATGAAGGAGGAGGATGAATGCGTCTAGGAAGTTTTGAGAAATATGGCTGCTAAGCTAGAGATTTGGGACAACAAGTTTTTTTATGGAGTTGATAAAAAGATAGGAGGTCCTTAACAGAAAAATTGAGTAGATGTCAAAGAGAATCTAAGAGATGGTTCTGAAGAATTTGTCTTCTCTACAAGATATTTAGGATAAAATAAACTACAAGAAATCCAAGCATAAGTGATATGCCATATCTTCTTCGTCTTTGGTGGAGCCCACTGGCTCTATGGTTAAAGACACTTAAAATTCTTATACTATAAACTCTACTAAGGACTCTAACAAAAAAATATCTTTCTTTGATAAAGTTTAAGGTCTATGTAAATAATGGCAAGAGAGTAATGCCTCTAACTGGTAGACCATCTCTTCAAGTCTTTGGTCATTGGATAGTTTTTAGTGGTTTTCATATATTGGTTTTGTTTCTTGTCCTCATTTGTGCTTGGTGGTTCTTTTCTATTTTTTGGTATTTTGTCTTTTGCTAGGTGTGCATCTCTCATTCTCCTTAGGTTGTTCTTCCTATGGATATGTATTGGTACAGGCCTAGATCACTTTTAATTAATCATAAAATAATCAATATATTTCATTACTCTTTACATTTGCACAGTTCTATGCGTCCATTAATATGTGTCTATAACAATAATTTGAAATTAAAGTATATAAACTAATATAATTTAAAATTTAAATTTTTAATAGTACACATATTTGTGATAAGGACTTTACAATCCCCTCCTAGAAAGGACTAAATATGAGATTTTATGTTGAACTATTAGAAAATTGTGTTCTTGAACATATGTTGAAAATGACAACTGCCCCTCAAATGTAGCGAACTAAGCCTATGATTATCCAGACTAACCTCACATACATAAGAATTGGTCAAATTCATAGATGACACATTGTGGAAAGTAAATCTTTGAACATAGGACTTACACCATATTCAACCTCACTTTTCCTAACATTTAATTTCAAAATTTATGTATTCAACTAGACTTGCATTGTTGCATTTATGTGGTCTTCTATAAACACGCCACATTTCTTTCTCAATCCTCATCTCTCAACATTTTAAATTTCATCATATCTTATTGAATGAGTTATTTATCCTCTTGATAGAAGGAGGCTCTTTGGAAATGAATATGAGTAGATTAATGCTTACCAAAATCCCAAACAATCTAGTTGAAATTGTGGAATAGTTAAGGTCATGTCTGAACTATGAAGGCAATATTCCAAATCCTACACATTGTACATAATAAAGAAAATTGCATATTATTTCCCAAGCAATACAATGGGGCTTTTCTTTTATTTTAATTTATTTGTGAATCACATTTACAATAGTACATTTGTTAATTATTGCTATCGTAAAATTTGCTTGCCTAAGGAAAATCCATTTAATTTTGTATGATATAGACTATTATTATGTTATGAGAAAACAAGATCATTGTGTTTATATTAAGATTAAATGGATGATAAAATGTTAATTATTGTCTTAAATTTTGGTGATAGTTTATTTATTAGCAATAATAAGATAACGAGTAAAGATCTAAAGGCTTAACTTTTTGACACATTTAATATAAAATACATTGAGGTTTATAAAATGTATTCTTAGGATGGAGATAAATAGAAATTTGATTCATATAATTTAACCTTGTTTAGGGTAGAGTAAGTATGTTGATGCCAATATAGTATTCCATCCCCGATTGATATTATGTTAAGTTTAGACACGTGTCCTAATTTTTATAATGAAATGGTAGTCTGATGTATGCAATTGTTTGTACTATACTAGATATAAACCAAGCATTTGAAGTTGTAAGTAGGTTCATGTCTAATCCTCATGCATATCATTATAATTTTGTCAAAATGGTGGTTATAATTTTTTGATGTAAATCTGATTACTATTTAATTTATTATGATATTGATGATTTTGTTTCTTATTAGATAAGAAAGATTTTGAAAGAACCCTAAATCCTCTTACAAAAGGATATGAGTCAAAAGAAATATAGGACATCACAAATAAACCCCAAAAATTAGCAACAAAATAGTCACAAAATAGTAGAACAATCAACTATCAACTATAATGAACAACATAAAAAATAACAACAACTAAGGATACAAGGCTAAAAGGAAGGAGGCATAAAGAAGTGATTGAGGGATTTTTGATTGACAGTCTCCCTATTTTCCATGTTCTATTGATTCAAATATCATATGAATATTTCCTTTTAATGATACTATTCATACTCATATTTTCAGGATGAGGACAAATCCCTTCTATCCATCATCGAATCAATATCTCTAGAAGTAGACAACTAGATGAGACTAGTCTCCTTAGTTTCCTTGCTCAGCTGATCCAAATCTTCCAAAATAATTTCCTTGTAGTCATTTTGAATAATCTCCATTGTAGCTTTATAAGGAGAAAATATCTCCATTATATCCACCATTTGATCAATATTTATCGGAGGAGAGGGAAACAAACTAGACTAGTGATTTCTCCTTTTGAAAAACCAAATATTCTTTATTTTCATTCATGCCTTTTGATTATGGCCCACCTATATACATTAATGGAAACCAATCAAGGAATTTTCATTAAAAATTTAATAGGCCCATTTACCCAACATAGAAGAAAGGGTAACATGAGAAGGAAGCACCACATTCTTTTCTAAAAGCACATAAAATATCGCATTCAACAACTATTTTTTAAACTTAGTGACAATACCAATAACAAAAAATCCTCCCAAGGAATTGGCCATAGACATGAAAATCTTTTCATGCTCGAATTCAAGAAGCAAAATTGGTAAAAAAATCCACACTAGAAATAAGAAATCATTTTGAGGGTTGAAAATTGGGTCCGTTTTGACAACAGAGGCTATTTAGGCCTAGGAACTAAAGTCCATCATTAGGACTCCTTAAACAACCCTTAATATTAGAAAAGGAGAAAAAAATACATGGAGACATCATTTCCATTACCTTAACATGTCCTTGTTTCTTCCAAACATGAGTTATCCATCTTCTGATAGTATCAATATGAGGATTATTACCACAAAACCTACCAACAAGCAAACATCTCAACCAATCTGGGTAAACTCACAAAGTTGTGTCACACTTTTATAAAGGAAATGACTAGTGTTGATTCAACTTTTTATATAGAATCAATATAAAGTTAAATATATATTTTGAATTTTGAAATTATATAAACTATTAAAATATTTTTTTTTGTGTATTTTATGTTTGTAGTTTTTTAAAAAATTATTTGAATATACTTCCTTATAAAGTAAACACTATAATTTAGTTTCTAATAACATACTGAAATTGAAGTTACTTGAGGCGTCGCACTTTATATAGTAAAATTTACCTTTTTTTTCTTCAATTTTTTTTGTGTATATTGATAACTTGAAACTTTAGTGCAAAAATATTTTTTTAACTATATTTTATCTATATTTATTTCTCAATAAATCTAAAAAGTTGTGTGTACTAAAATATAACTCTTTCCATTTGGCATCATCCTTTTTCTTAATTATTTATCCAAATTAGAAAAAAATTATATCATCTTGACATAGACTCTTTCCTCTAGTTCCTTTATTTTTTTCAAAAATTTTAAATAAATTTTATTATTTTTCCTTTACAAGATAATCAACATTATATTTTAGTGCTAATGACCTACATTCAATAAAAATAAAATATAAAATATGAAAAATAATTAAAATATTAAAAGATATATATTTTGGAATATTCACTTATAGATCTATAAAAGGGTATTTTTATATTTTTTGTATTATGTATCATAGAATCACAAAGCTTATTCTTTTCTCATTCGAGCATCCATGTTACAAACTTATTACAAATACCAGCTCCTTTCAAGCAAACTTATTACAAATACTAGCTCCTTTCAAGCAAACTTATTACAAATACTAGCTCCTTTCAAGCACCAAACTAGAAACAACAATTGGAAGACCAAGGGTCACAACTTAGAAATCCACTTTAAACAACCAATGGAAGACCAAGAGTCACAACTTAGAATTCTACACAAAGGTGTCCCTCACGGGAGTTGAACTTGGGTCTCCACATTGAGAACTCAATGCTTTAACCAACTAAGCTCAACCCCTTGGACTGTATTTTTACATTTAAAAAATAATATTATTTATAAGAGTATGAGTTATTGAAACATCAAGAATTTCAATAAAAAAAAACCTAGTAATTAGACCCAAAGTGGTATAAAATATATATTTATTAGACAATTCCAATTGGAAAATTTGTGGCCCAAATATAAGATAGCTATAATAATCTCTATAGACCATATGTCTGACTAAAATTAATTTTTAGTTAGAATTATTTAAATTTACTTGTGTTGATAAGTTGGCCTAAAACATGACATAGGTTTGTGCTTTACCCGTCTGATTCTATTGATGAATTAGAAATATCCACTCCAAGCACATGCCTAAAAGGAGAACAATTTATTGAGGGTGGCAAAGGAGGATCATCCATCTTCAACCTAGAAGATGGAGGAGAAATAGGCTCTCATTTTGAATACCACTGTCATATTAACCCACCTCAAAATTCTTTGTTGGATCATAGACCTCTAACAGCAAGCCAAAACCAAGGAAGGCCCCATAAGAAGTAGAGTCTTCAAAGGGGCTGGGAACTATCTTATTTGTATCCTTTGCACTTTTGCAGGGGGCGATATAACCATTACAAAAAGAAGCAAGACCTCCATCCGTAGAAGGAAAGCCACCAGCCTTAGGCAAATATAAATCATCCACAAGAGAACCAACAAGAGCATCAGATATTGCACTAGAAGACACCCCATTTCCCCCTAAAACAACAAGAGAACTAGAGAGGAAATTCCTCCGCAACCTAATGATAGAGGGAGTGGTTGAATCAATTTCAAAACCAAGAATGGCCACATCATTCTTTGTATTAGCTGAAACTAATAGAATTTTCCTAAAACCTCCATCAAATATTGAAGCAAGAGCCACTTCATCGAGGAGCCACACATATGGATATCAATACCAACTTGTGCAAAAGACTCATTAGCATGGGCCTTAATATTTCTAACTATCTCATCCTCCAGAGCTATAGCCAAAGGGGCAGAAAGAAAACCCCTATGTAGGCCATGAATAGAGAGGGAGGGAGGAATAAGGTCAACATCATATCATGTCTTCTAAGTATCCCAACCCAACACATCTGCCAATGCATCATCAATGCAAAACTCATCTTTAGAATTATAATCTTGAATGCCACTAGAGCCATTATCAGACTCTAGATGTGTGCTCAAAGAAGCCTCCAAAAGGATGTCAAGGAGGATCTCGTTATACTCTTCCTTAGGTTCATGATCATCTTCCTCAGGGTAATCATCTTCATCTTTTGCTTCTCCATTGTAGGTATCAATGGCAAAAGTGCCATTGCAATCATCTAGGGTTTTTGCCCTACCTCTCACTCTCATCTTCATCTCTCCTAAAAAAAATTATGTTGAGCCTTGATGATTTTGTTAACTCAATGGATATATAATAGTTTGTTTATCCAAATTGGGTAGGTTACTTGGATAGTCAGAGATCAACTAGTGACTATGTATTTACTTTTTTTTGGAAGAGAAATGAGTTGGATGAGTAAGAGATAGCCTACAACTATATTCTCCTCTAAAGACATGATATGTTTATAGAGACTTGGAAATCGTATTGGTTTTTATTGCAAGGTTTAGACTTGTGAATGTTGAGCTAGGATTATCAAATAAATTTATAGACAATGCTCTTTATCTTTCAATAATAAATTTGTTAGTCTAAAATATAAATGTGGATATCAAGGTATCTCCAATCTAGTTACTTTTAAACTAGTTATAATATTCTATAAATGAGATCAATTAACATTATTCTAGAAAAAAATAGTGCAATCTTCAAAGGTTCATTCAAACTCAACTTGAACTATCCAAGTTTTATGCCTACAAATAGAGATTGGTTTGAGGATTGCTTTAGTTTGAGAGAAAACTCTATAGAAGGAAGGCCCTAATCCACCAATATTAGTGGCATCTACAGGTAACATAAACGAAGCATATATAGTGTTCATATTGATAAATAAAGAAACATATGCACAACACACAAATGGATGACAAAGAGCCTTAAAAGAATGTGGATATGTTGGAAGGATAGGAAGATATGTAACATTCAAAATGTGATGACTGCGTGAAATGCTCTAGATGCACCTTACAAAGAACTAAAGAAAATGTGATGACTGCATGAAATGCTCTAGATGCACCTTATATTTTCATTGGTATTCTTAATGCATGCGAGGTTATAAATAAAAATGAAAGTTTTACCTTCTTCTGCAAATGCACACTATTATTGCTCCAAACCTAGAATAATTCTTTGTACAAAATATAGTCCAACTACACCTTACATTATTTAGATTCATATTTTGTGTAGAAAGACCATTCGTATAAAAAAAAAAATGGATTGAAAGTGAATGTTAAAATAGATGATCTTACTTATTAAGAAGATCATCCATTGAACACAATTGTTATAGATATGGTTAACTATCCATTAAAGAGTTTGCATAATAAACAAGTAATATGGTTAACTATTAAATCTCTAATGTCCCATCCACATTCCACCTTTAATAAGACTTTTTTATCTTCCCTTTTTGCACATAACTCAGTTTTCACCACAAGTGAACAACCCTCCTCACACCCATCAGCATGCTTTTGCACATGTTAAATTTGTGACAATATGACACCTTAAATAATTATTTCTATGAAACCACTTATATACCGTACAAAATTTTCCAAAACATGGTTTAAACATCCTACCACAACTTTTAATTTGAACAACTGTGAAACAAATACATTAGCTCACCAAGCTTGCTATCATTGAGAAAATAGAAAATGTGTAGGGGACCGTGGCATGGGGCTTGGACATATTAAATCTTGATTCCAAAAGCATGATTTGAAGCTTCATACAACGCATATGGCTATGAATATTTTCTAAATGGAAAAACACACAAGATAAGCAAGATAAGCACTGAACATAAGGGAACAAGCATACCTTGGTAATACGATTCAATAGGACCCATTTAAAGGCCTCCAATAATTTGGGTTTACAAATGAACAAGGAAGAGCCGAGTGAATGTATTGGGAGATAGAGAGCGAAGATCGAGAATGGATAAAGAGGGTAAATCGTATTTATAGAGATAGACGACGACGCCATAATTTTGACAACCATCGATCTCGTCATACTAACTGCGGGAATGAAACTTAAGCAAGGAAGCGTATTGGTTTACAAATGAAGAAAGAAGAGACGAGTGAATGTTTAGCGAGATAGAGAGCGAAGATCGAGAATGGTGATGGATAAAGAGGGTAAACCGTATTTATAGAGATAGACGACAGAGTGTGATTGTGTTTGAATAGGTCAAAATTTAGATAAGGAAAACACTGGCGCGTTGAACTGCAGCATTTTAAGAGGCGGCAGAGGGACTTGGCGGTCTTCAAAACTACTTGTATTTTGTTTATGAGGATTTGGTTTAGAAGTCTTTTGGTGAAACTAAGATTGAATGCAATTCACAACTGAAATTCAAGTTCTATCTTTATGAGGATTTGGTTTAGAAGTCTTTTGGGAAACTGAGCTTGAATGTGATTCACCATTGAATGAATGTCTTCAATAACAAAGTGGAGATTATGATAATTATAATATTTAAAAGGTTTAAATTTTAAAGGTAAAGTCTTTAGAACCCAATCATAAGAATTTCCATTAATTTTTGGAACTTCATATTGCACATTTTAGATGTTTCTTTGGTAATATGTTTTGTGTTCAAAGATGAGCTAGTCATGGTTCTATTATTTTCATCACCCATTTTTTCCCAAGTGTGTTGCTTGGAATCAAGATTCAGTTTCCATTCTATTAGTTTGGTATCTTTTCTATTTAGTCATAGTTCGTTAAATCACATCTTAATCTATCTTGTAGTATTTATTATTAGGATACATGACTCTATCTCTTTATATCATCAATTCACCCTTTCTAATTTCCCCTTCCCTTATTGATGTCGTTATATTGATCTTAATAGTCTTTGTTGAGTTACTATTTTAGTCAATTTTCAAAATTTGTTTACATGCTCATTTTTGTTGTTGCATTTATCTTCCTTTATGTTTTTTTTTCAAGACAAGTATTGTTAGAGCCATATCCTCCATGTGTTAAGTGTGCCTCCAATTGGCATCCAATTGTATTATAGATAATTTCTTTCTGTAGACACCTAAAATTGTCATGTCTAATTAAATAAGTATTTTATTTATTTAATTATCTAAGCCTAATTCTTTTGTTAATTAAATAAATATTTATTTAATTAATTCATTCATTTATCCTCTTCTAGCCTTATTTCTCATTTAAATAAATACCTTTTATTTATTTAAATTATCCTTTTCCTAAATTAAATAAATATTTTATTTATTTAATTGATCCCACTTCTTCTATTAATTAAATAAATCTTTATTTATTTAATTAATTCATTAGCCTTTTCTACCTATGACACATGGCATTCATCTCTTAATTCCTACACTACCCACCCCTTTCATTATTTTATTATTTCCTCTACCTACCCTCTAATCATAGCCAACCTCCTTTTACACCTCTCAATCTTATCCCTCCATTTCTTATGGTGTCTTCTATATAAGGAGATGCTTCCTTCATTATCAAACCCTAACTACTTGATCAATTGACTACTTGACTACACTACACTTTTCATATGTGATCCTACTTGCAACCACATTTCTATTCTTTGTTGAGCTCTTGTGCACATACAAAATCTAAGAGCAAATATATCAAGCAAGATCAATGGAGATAGGAAGAATGGAGATCCAAACCCTATTGGACATGCGATGGTATAATCTTTGTGATTTCATTTGATTTGCATTGTCTTAGGTAATCTTCATATGTTATGGTGGATCTTTGTTGTTGTTAGGCTAGGGTTTTGTGGTTGAATCCATTTAGTCTTTCAATATTATATTGTTGTTATCCATTTTCACCATATACACTTTCATGTTCAATATGTGTCCTTACATTAACAAAAGCAATTTCTACCTTAGCATTCCCCACCTATGTGCTATAGTTGATAACATATAACATGGGGCTTGTTGATAACAACAATATTCCATCCCATTGTGAAATGTAAGATGAGAATTTAATGATGCTACCTCATGTTTATCTTAGGATTTAAAATTTATTTTTACTTTGAGATAATAACATATAACATGAGGCTTTCTGATAACAATAATTTTCCCTTTGTTTACATGTGTTCCATCCCATTGTGAAATGTAAGATGACAATTTGACGTTTCTACCACATGTTTATCTTAGGGTTTAAAATTTATTTTTAATTTGAGATACCTCGAGCTTTGTTTATAGGAGATATCACCATACTAACTAGAGGAATAAATTTTAATCTAAAAAAAATTATTTTATTTATAGGAGAAAACTATGGATAAAGTAAAATGATCATATTTATAGAGATTGACGATAGAGTGTAGGCTTTTGAATATACCAACATTTAAATTCCCTAAAGAAGGGTGATATTCAAAGTAAAAGGAGGACACATTAAGGAGGCCAAAAAGGGACTTTTGGGGTTTCGATTATGCTCTTATTTTAAGAATTGTAGCCCAAGAGAAACAATTACCAAACATTAACATTAGAATTTTATTATGGATGCTATTTTGGGTTTGACATTTTCTATGTTTGAATTGACCTTATATAACAAGCTATATTTTATTATTATCATTTATATATTTAAAAATTGTAATATTAAATATAGGTGAGCAATTTTTGAAAATTGATAATAGTTAAAAAGATTTTGTAATTTTATAATTGACACTAGCATACATGAATATTTTTAATAGAAAGTTTTGAAGTTTATAAGTTTACTTAATTTATATATTTTTTTAATGAAAATAGTATGTTAAAATCATTAAATTTTAATAAAGATATAATGACTTAAGTTATTTTATTAAATATTATTTATCTAAATACTCATTTAATGTTTGTTTTTGGTACTTTTTGATTTTTTATGGAAAGATTTCCTTTTATTTTGATCATAAAATTGTATGAATTATAAATTTGAATTAACTATATAAAAATGTAAAGAACATAATTTTTTCCATGAAAAATTGTGTCATAAACATTTAATATTAATGCAATACATTTATCCTTGGACTGAGGCACTCACTAGTTTATATTAAGATATTATCTTAGGAAATTTACTTCAATTCATATTTATCTTGACAAAATGATATGGAAATATAATTATGATAAACAATATTTAGAAGAAATGCATATAGTATGAACAACTAATCTCAAATAATTTGGATGAATAATTCTATAAACATGTTAATCTAATTATACATGATTTTTTTTCTATAAATCAGCATAATAAATATATTTCATTAACCTTTACATTTGTGCAATGTGTTTCAATCAATAAAAAATGGGATAGGCCCATACCATTACAAAAATTACATAATAGAAAAAAGGTGCCACCTAGGGTTCATGAGAAGTGTACACCTAGCAAAAGGACATGCCCAACAAACAAAAAATAGTCAAAAACCTCTAACACAAACTAAACTAGAGACAGAGGTAACAACAAAAAGAAAAGAAAAACCATTAAAACCAGCGAACCACCAAAGGGAAAAAGGGATGGCCTATTCGGTGGAGGCATTTCTTTTTTGCCAATCCACACAAAGAGTAAGCACTTTATTAGAGAAGGAAATTTTCTTGTTATAATCCTTAGCAAAATTAAAGGTTCCAAAATTTGGAGTGTCCTCGGCCTTTGAAGTGAGGGGCTCCACTGATACAGAATGTGACAAAACGTGCTACTTTCTTTCGACTCTCCTTTGATCAATTTAATCCTATATAGTTTTGAGAGAAGTTGAGTTTTTCATCACCATTTATTTGTGTTATGTATGCATTTCCTCATTTTTTCCCTTTACGATCACCTTATTCTCTTTCAGTTCCAAAATAATTTTTCCCTCATTCTTCTTCATCACCCTTTCAAAGATCTCTTTTATTATCACCTAAACTTTCTCTGAATTCTCTAGATTCTCATCCATATTACCCATCACTTCCAAAACCCATTCATCCTTGATATCCAAAATCTATTTGTCCACTCTTACCACCACCTTAACCACCCTTTTGAGTCTATTTAATCTTCTATTTTCCACATTGAACTATGAAAGTAGCCATTTAATTACCATTTCCTATCACTCCACATTCCCCTCTATCTTTAACATCATCCCCTTTGCATCCATGGGGATTTTTTAAGGGTCGAAGGTCTCTTGATTAGCGAGAAAGAGGGTAACCTCCTCAATTAGAATAGTGAACCACTTAGATTCTAAATCATAAGAAGATTCAATATCCTCAACCTCATCCTCTTTGATAGACTCTAGCACCTCCACTTTTTTAAGAGGCGGGGTAGAAGATCCAGATTTTGCTTCACTTCTTTGCTAGGATTAAAATGTATGGGGATTAGTTTGGGCTTGGTGGAGGAATGAATACCCTCAAGGTAGTTTCTATCATTGGGGCCCTAGAGATCTCAATCACTAGATTTGGGTTCAGTAAGGGATTAATGGGGTTAGATGGGTACCAACCTAGAGGGGTTAAAGTGAGATGAAAATTATAGGGCACGGTGATCTTGGCTATGGCTCTAGCAACAAATTGAGATAAAGATGAATAAAACAAGTAAGAAAAGTTCATTTTAATTCCATACCTTAGGTGGTTTAACATTGGGAAGATCTAGGTATGAAATCTTTTAAACTGGCTATCAAGGGTGATAAATTTCACTAAAAAAGGGTTGTATCCTTCAATTTTTCACGGATCTCTTCCTTGTTGTATCCACTTGGTAGCTTCAACACTCCTTCACCCTTCTTGAAGAATTGTTTAAAGTATTCTTTATATGATCCTTTCAACTTCTTAGGTAATGCAATACCATCTTTTAGGAGTCCAATAATGATCTCAATAAAATTTGAAGTGGCTTTCAAAGCAACCTTGCCAATTTTCACCCCCCCCCCCCCGCCTTATGCTAGGCCTATGCAATTGTTTTAGAGATCTCAAGGTCAAATCCCTGCATGCCCTCCACATATCTAAATTCCTTTTGATCACTTTCTACCATAGCTTAAATTTGTAATTGAATTCAGCACAATTATTATGTTCAACTTGGATTAAGTTTCCCCCTATTTCAAACAAAGTGTGTTTCGTAAGAGAAACTAGGTGGGTGAAATTAAAACTAGCTATTTGGAGACCACAACACTTATGAGAAAAAATGACACTACTTTCAAGAAAGGATGTTTGCCACTCTAGTAAAAAATGACTAGCCTTAATGGTGGCAAAGTTAAAAATAGGTGAGATTTAAATTATACCATATCATTAATCTTTTTGTCCACAAATATTGCCACATGAACTAAATTTGGAAAAGTATATATATTAGTCCAATTTCAACATCACTTTTTCAAACTTTGAATTTCAAAATTTATTTATTCAATGGGACGTGGTTATTTTAGCTCCAAAATAGACATGTCATAGAACGTGTTAGTGACAGGTTAGTCAATCGCAACCATTAACAGCAAAATCAATGATGTAAAACATGCGACTAACACGCGTGTTAGTCAATCCGAACTATCTTTTTGGAGCCAAAATAGACACATCTTATTCAATGAGCTATTTATCCTCTTTATAAAAGGACGTTGTCTGCAGTGAATATGGGCAAATCATTACTTACCAAAATCATGACAACACCTCTACTTTTGATGGTTTTGTTCATTTTCAATGTCTCGGTGATATAATCTCAAGGAAGCTGCAAATGATTTTAACAACAAAAAAGGAGCCGATAATCCAGTTGAAATTGTACAACAGTCAAGGCAATATTCTAGATCCTAAATGTTGTACATAATAAAAAAATTATAGATTCCTTCCCAAGTAATTCATTGTGCATTTTCTTTTATTTTAATTTAGTTGTGAGTCATATTTACTCTACTATGTTTGTTAATTGTTGCTACCGTCAAATTTGCCTGCATATGAAAATCCATTTAATTTTATATGATATAAATCATTGTGTCTATATTAAGGTTATTGATGATAAAATATTAATTATTTTTCTTATATGTTGGTGATATGTTATTTATTTATTTGTAATAGTAAGATAATGATTAAGGATCTTAAGATTTTTTCACATTTAATATAAGGGATTTGAGGATTATAAGATACATTCTTAAGATGGAGATCAATAGAGATTGGGTTAATAGAATTTAACTTTGTTTCAGGTAGAGTAAGTATGTTGATACCATTTTGCAGATGTTTAATATGAATCACTATTTATATAGTATTCCCTCCTCAATTGGTATTATGTTGGTTTTAGACATGTATCCTAATTTTGATAATGAATTGGTAGTTTGATGCAAGTAACAGTTTGCACTATACTAGATATAGATAGAGCATTTCAAGTTTTAAATAGGTTCATGTGTAATCCTCACATAGATCATTAGAAATTTGTTAAAATGGTATTTAGAAATTTTTGGGGTACTCCTGATTAGTATTTAATTTATCATGATATTGATGATTTTGCTAATTCATTGGACATATAATAGTTTGTTGATGCAAATTGGGTAGGAGACTTGCATAGTCAAGGGTCAACTAGTGATTTTGTATTTACCTTTTTTAGGAGAAATGAGTTGGATGAGTAAGAGATAGCCTACAATTGTATTTTTGTCTAAGGACATGATATGTTTATAGAGACTTGGAAATGGTATTAGTTTTTAATGAAAGGTTTAGACTTGTGAATTTTGAACTAGGATTATCAAATTAAAATATAGACAACACTCTTTATCTTTCAATAATAAATTTTATAAACTAAAATATCAAAATGCATATCAAGGTATCTCCAATATAGATGCTTTTAATCTCATTATAATATTCTATAACTGGGATCAATTAAAATTACATTAGAAGAAAATAACTAAATTTTCAAAGATTCAATCAAACCCAACCTAAACTATCACAATTTTATGCCTACAAATTGAGATTAACTTGATGATTTCTTTAGTTTGAGAGAAAATTAATACAAGGAAATCCCTATTGGACCAATATTAGTAGCATATATAGGTAACATAAAGGAAACATATATAGTTGTCACATTGATAAATAAAGAAACATATGCACAACACACAAATGGATCACAAAGAGACTTCAAATAACGTAGAAATGTTGGAAGAATAGAAAAATGTAACATGAAATGTGATGATTGCATGAAATGATCTAGATGCACTTTACAAAGAACTCAAGAAAATCTCCAGAATAATGCAACATTCCCCTATAATTACATTTTTCTTGGTATTCATGATGCATTTGAGGTTAGAAATAAAATCAAAATTTTAACTTCTTCTGCAAATGCATACTATTATTTCTCTAAACCTATAATAAATCCCTATACAAAATACAGTTCAACTACACCTTATATTATTTATCCATATTTTGCATAGAAATTATACCATTCATATAAAAAAAAATGGATGCCAAGTGAATGCTAATATAGACAAGCTTACACATTGAGAAAATCATGAATTATACCATCTATTGAATAAAATCATTGCATTTATATTAATATAAAATGTGGCAATTTTAAAAAGAAAACACCGGTTCATGAAATAGATAGACTAGCTTATAAAACAAAGGCAAGAATTAATAGAATCTACTTTCACTCTTAAGAAATAAATGGTATAACATCAAGAATTTCCTATACAAGTTCTCTTGAAAATCTAACATCTTGTTTAAACTTCTTTCTCCCTTGTAAATTTTCTTCCCAAAAAAATTAATAATTGTTTTTTGCCAATTTCTAACTAAATATTCTCAACGTGATTCATGCCCTATTCTATATTAAAACCCCCTAAAAAAATATTATTTTCTATAATTTTTTAGTACCTCATTAAGAATTGTTTTTACTATTTTTATAGTCTATTAATAAATACGTCTTATTGACTTTATTAATAATTCCCATTGATTAAAAAATGTAAATAAATTAATTTAAACATATCAAAATCAAAAATAAATTGAGTCATGATGACAAATTTATATAATAAAATGATATTAATAAATAAATCTATTTTAAAATTTTAACTATTTTATTATTCATCATTAATATGCCTAAAATATATTAATTAATAAAGAAGAGAATAGAAAGTCATGACAAATTTTTTTTATCCTTCACCACATATAGCATAGAAACCCGCACAAGTGTATCTCGTTAGACCAATTCCCTATTCACCAAACAATTTGCATAATAAACAAGGAATAATGTTAACTATCAAATCCATATTATCTCATCAACATTTCACCTCTAAGAAGAATTTTTTATCTTCCCCTTTTTAAGAAAAAACATAACCCAGTTTTGACCACAAGAAAACACCCCTCTTCACACCAACCTATATGATTTTGTACATGTTAAATTTGTGACACCACAAGAAAACACCCCTCTTCACACACACCTATATAATTTTATACATGTTAAATTTGTGACAATATGACAGGTTAAATTATTAGTTCTTGCCTTTCAATTAATTATTGTCGAGGATCATCTTTAACTTTCGAATAATTTTCAGTCCCCGCAGCTAATGACATTCCATACAAAAAATTTCATGAAGTGCAGTTCCTTGTTTTGCAATGTTTAAATTGTTTAAATTAAACAATTTTTAATCAAAATTCCTTAATGACAAGTTTTTATGTCTTCTCATTGGACAAAATTGATAGAGAGATATGGTTGCCTTCACATGAAACGAGACGACTTTAACTGTTGCCTGCAAGGTTGGAGTGTTGGAATTCTATAGATGGCAGAGGCAGAGGCAATGCAGACCCCAATGCGAGAGAACTCCCAGATGTGATTAAACTGCTATTAAACATGTTTCGCATAGCCAATAGCATCACTTAGTTTTTCCTTTGGAAAAAATTAATTCATATTCTTTATGGAAATGTGATTGAGCTTTAGCGATTTTCTGTCATGTATGTATTTGGGTAGGGTCTCATTGGATGATGTAGAGGCGTTTCAAGATTCAATGCAAGAGAAGGTATAGATATAGAGAAAGAGGGTGAAAACTTAAATCTTGAAATTATCATTTTTGCAGGACGCTGGACCTAGCTGGAAATTAAGGTTTCCATTGGGGAATACAGTCCCCATCCATGAGTACACAAAAGATATAATGTATTTGTTAGTAATTTTAGGCATTATTATTATTAATATATCCGACAAGTGACAACAATCAATGAAATAACTCTTTTTGAGCTTAGGGTATATCCATCTGCCTTGAGATGAACAGTTGGTGATTAGTGATTGAATAGGTGACATTTGCAGAACATTTTGACATGTCTAGTCTTTGTTATAACATTTTTCATGTATGCAAGGGAGCTCATAGATTGAATGATTTTGGTAGACATAATATTTCATGTCCATAGTAATGATCGAGAATTGTTTTGACTATAACTATGTGTGAAGTTTTTGCATCAATATTTTAGATCATACTGCCTAGACATAACGTTGATTTCAAGTGTGAATTTAGATTTTTTGAGTTTCTAACTCCATTTGCATAGCATTTGGTGTAGGGGCTTTATTTGAATTTTCCATTCTTTATTGTGTAGACTACTAGAATTTACAAAGGACAAAGAACATTGTATTTGGAGTTTTTGTGTATGCCTTTTCCCCTTATTTTCATTTCTAGCTTTTGAAAAAATTTAAATACTAAACATAGAAATCTAGCACAACATTTTGCTAAAAGTTCTTCAAATTGATCAAACATTAGAAAAATAAATAAAAAATTGAGGCTTGCTAGGAATGATGGTTATCCATTCTTTGTAGCCTTGGATGTGCTCGTGGTTTATCAGAGGTTGAATATGCACAACAACCTATATGCACTGCATTATATGTTTTTCAGCCCTGACATTACTTGATAGATTACTCACTCCTCTTGCTAAAGTAGTGCTCCCATCGTGATTGGAATATATATACAACTTATTTGGCATCCTTGATCATCCAAAGGGAAAAAATTGATTGTAATTTCAATTTAGCAAAAACCAAATTCTGTTATTTGATTACATGATTAATAATCCAAATTGATAATCCAAATTACTTGAATACTAATTGTAAGCTTGTGCCTACTCGATTTCCTCTAGGTGAGGGTAAGTGTTCCACTCCAATTGTTGAGGCCACTTTGTATCTTCAACTTGATGGGAGTCTCATTTACTTGAATCAAACATGGCTTAATATTTCCTCTGTGGTTAGCATGGTTTCATGATTTATGCTAGAATATTTATTTATGAACCACATGAGCATCATTATAAATTTGGCAAACATGTCTTGTATATTGTAGAATCCTAAATTGTAATCCTTTACAATTTTGTCCTCACTTTGGTGTTCATCCCCAAAGGCCTGATTGAAGCCTTGATTTTGCTCACATCATGCATCAAACTGAATATTTTCATCACTTGCATTTTCCTTCCCAAGATCTTGGGACCTTGACGTCTAGGACTAGAGCGATGGGTGCCATGGTCCTCAAGGACTAGGGTACCTACCGCCATGGTCCTTGTGAAAAGGGCCCCTTTTGAGTCCTCATAATGATAACTCAATTTGAGTGGGAACCTAGATCTCATGTTGTCCTGTGTCAAAAAATTAATTCATTTTTTGACTAGCATGTATTAAATGAGGCCTACCCCTCTCATTTTAAACCTAGCAAATGAATTCAAGATCTCAATTACACTCTATCAAAGTCAAGTGAGCAAACCACCAATTTTATTTTAAGCATTAGAATAAAAGTGAAGTCGAGATTCAAGCATTGGAGATGACATTCATGTTCTATGTTTTATGAAGACTATCTACATGATACACTAATTCCTTTTGAAGACAAACAAAGCTTCATTAAAAGGTATATTATTAGTGTTTCAGATATATTCAGCCTTTCTCTCAAAAGGAAATCATTTCCATTATAGTACTTCATTTATATTTTAATTCTATTTCATGGTTAATTCCAAAATTAGAGTTTAACCTAAGGAAAACCTCTATTCCTAATCATTTTCAACATTCTATTGTGTGCAAGAACATGTATATAGCTACATTTTGGAGTATCGAAGGATTCCCAAAGATGAATGGGTTCCCTTTTGGATAGTGAAAATTTCAGAGGATGATGGTGACCACCACCATGAACACAACAATATAAGCTAATTTTGTAGGAGTAGATCTAAAATTTCATCTACTACTCAGATCTAGGTTTGTGGCTCCATTTTGACAACTGTAGCTCATTGTTTATGGATAATTCCTTCAATATCCACACATTTACCCTAATTTCAACATCTTTAATTAATTCAATTCAATCTAAAGGGAACAAAGAGTTTTGTTTATGAAACCAATAATTTTATCAAAATCTAGATATATCAAGGCTAGATCTATTAAATTCCATCTTTCCCTAATGTAATGGTCCCTAAGGAAAACATAGCAGTTTTACTACATTTAATGGTGAAACCCTAATTTCTCACCATCACATTTTGGTGAACCCAACTTTGTGCACCTTAATTTTTTATTTATGCTCTCAAATATAATTTCTTATGCATTTCAAATTCAAATTTACATTTGCAAGTTTAATTTCCATTTGAACTACATATATTTAGAGGTTAAATTCACACAAACCTTAATTTTGAATTCTAACATTGAACTTGTGGGTAACCTAATTTGGATTTATTATTTCAGATCTGATTATTTATGCAGTTCAAAATTCAAATTTCTACTCCCAAATCTCATTTTCAATTGGATTACATAAATTTAGTGGTTTCTTTTATAAAAACCCTAACTTATAATTCTAAAATTTACTTGTGTGTTGCATAAGTTTTTAAATCTATTTTTAGATCTGATATTTATAATATTTTATGCTATGATTTGGAGGTATTTATCTTTCAAATTTATAAATCAATTTGCTTAATTAATCAGCTAATCAATCACTTTTACACAAATTTTCTTTGTTTAATCACAATTTTTAATTTTTAATTCAAATTTCCCTCCTTTGTGAATAGGTTTTGTTACCATTAATCCTACCAATAATATTTCCATGAGAATAAGTTGTATATTGAGGCTTCATAAGGTTTAATTACTAAGGAAATAGAGCCTAGAATTTGGATAACTTTTTTCATGAGAATGTTGCCGGTTTATTTTTAACCGAACAAATGATGTCATTTATTCCAATTATTTTTAAAATTCTCATGATGTGAATGAATCACTAAGTAGGGTTTCCATTGGCAATATTGACAATGAATTTGAAAATCTTTAACAATGGATGAGTGAACAATACCTGAAAAGTGAGGAAATTTGATTGATTGAAAGAATGACACTTCAAATTGATAAATTTGGTATTTGATTTGTTGTGTGGTCTTACTCATATTTTTAAAACTAATATAATTCCTATTAAATAAAATTTCTAATTCCTTGGTTACACTCAAACCACTAGTCAATTCAATCATTTTATTTTTATGTCTACATCCTTGCCTATTGTGTCTGCATTTACATTTCTATCATGACTAATTCCTTAAAAAATGTTAATCATACACATGTAAGTCAAGAGGGAAACTTTGTTAATCAAAACTCTTTTATAATCCTTATGTGAGTCTTTTATTGTGTCCCAATTATCTCCCACACATACATATCATAGTGTTCCACCTCCTTATTATCAACCTCAACCTACATACAATAATGTCACTCCTCCATCTCAATATAATATGTCCAATTTCAATCAATCAATTGAAAAAATCATCAATAACTTAGCCCAAATTGTCGTATCCCTACAACAATAGTTGGTTTCCATTACCCAATCCATGTTTAGTGTGACCACAATTGATTTAGTGAGCCTATTATTCAGTGACATTGTCCATGATGTCCCTCCTAAACATATGGATGTCGCTAAACTGGGTCCCTACAATGGAAAAAGTGATCGCTTAACTCATTTTGAAATATTTTAAACTTTATGTAGTGACTTTTCTCATGACCAAAGACTTATGCCTAAGTTGTTTACTTGAATCTTTAGGGATAAAGAATTGTAATGGTATTGTTCTTTTCCTCCTTATTCTGTCACATC
Organism: Cryptomeria japonica; assembly: GCF_030272615.1. Lineage (NCBI taxonomy): Eukaryota > Viridiplantae > Streptophyta > Pinopsida > Cupressales > Cupressaceae > Cryptomeria > Cryptomeria japonica. Next base: position 841,668,343 of record NC_081407.1, on the reverse strand, counting down.
ATTTAAAAAATTGGCCTTATTCTATCATATCATTTCAACAACTGGATAATTCAATAATTTTACAATAATATTGGTCCCAATATTATTTTAACTGATTTGATTCATTGTAAGAAAGGTGTTAAAGAAAAAGTGACTACTTTTATTTGTAGATAAAAAATTGTATTCTCAAATTTCTTATCCTATGTTTGATCAATATGTTCAATTAATTTTTATTACTGATTTACAAAAAGACAATAGGAATAAGCTTCTAATTTATGACTTTACTTCCTTTACGTAGTTGTGCATAGTGCTTTATAATTATTAGCTTCAAGTGAGTCAATTTTAATCACCTCCTTCAATGGCTCTGATTGATAAGAATGAGAGTGCTCAAAAATATTTTTACGGAGTTTATACTAAACAATAGATACATCAAGATCAATGAGAACATAAATACCCAAGTGGCAGCCATGACATCAAGTGTGGCCCCTTTATCCAAATACTTTAGAAAATAATTTACTCCTCTTTCTGAGTCTTTTCATAGCATAAAGACACAATTGATAAATAAAAATATGTTGAAACTTCCTCCCATCAACCCAATTGATACCTCCAAATGTTTTCCACCTTATCTTGACTCTAAATCCTTTTACCAATATCATCGTCAACCTAGTCATGATACTGAGAAGAGTTGTACCTTACAAAGTAGGATTCAATAATTTATTGATAACAATATGATATCTAGAGATGGTGTGAATGAAAATGAAAACAAATTTGTAGCTCCTCCTAATCAAAACCTCCATATCTTTACTCCTCCTTTCCCTTCCCATTCTACTAATGTGGTTGAGTTTGAGCCTCTCACATATTCTCTTGATGACCTTGGTATTGAGTCCAATAATATTGTGAATCTTGCTGACAAACCTACACCTCATAGGAACATATATATTACCTTTGATCCTAGTGAGACAATTGATGCACTTGATGGCCCACTAATTATCATTGTGAAGATCAAAGAAATTTTTTGATGAGGGGTGCTCAATGATCCAACATGTATTAAAAAGAGCTCTAGTGGAAAGTCTTTTTCCATTCATCATGATGCCTATAGAAAGAAATCAATAATCAAGTTTTTAGGAATAGGAAAAATAGTTGAGAGGCTCTGATAGCCACTATTATGATTATTATCAAGAAAAATATGATTTTTTATGAAAAAGTTAAGTACTCTAGGACCCTCTCCTGACTTTGGACTAGCTGGTGACCAAAATCTAATGTTTAGCTAATTCTCTGTTTATATTTACATCCCCACCTATTGGTTTCATAAACTCAATCAAATGCGCCCCCCTCCCCCAACTTGGGTTTGTTGAACTTGGGCTTTGAGGACTCTTCTAAAGGAAACCCAAGTCTGTTAGGTGGGGGTGGTGTCATGTATGACCATAGGGCTAAATTTATCTTAGCCTACTGGCCTATTTGGGCATGAAAACTTTCAGTTGTGGAGGTGGTATCTTTTTACTATGGTATTTCTATTATTAATGAAATAAGACAAAATTTAATAATCATAGAACTTATTTGAAAACATCATTCTCCTCCTCAAGAACAAAGCCATTTTGATTCCGAAGTGTGAAGACCTTGTGGCTGAGTATAAGGCCCTCATTTATGGGATTTTTCATGTACACATTTACCATATCAGAAGAGAATGCAAACAATCTAGCTTCGTTATGATAATTTTCTAAGAATTTAATAATCTGGATGAATATCTTTGATATTTTAGATTTGGTTCCTGTGGCAATATCTAAGGAAATAAAGATTAATAGTGAATAATAATCCAAAGATCACCTTTTTCATTATAGAAAGTAGTTAAAGAGAATCTAGATAGTTATGTTGAAGGCATGCAAGTTTTTAACCTTGCCATTATTGCGCTTTTACACAATAGTATAACTTTCCTCAAGAAGATAAAAGGGTCCTCTGAGGAAGAATTCAAATGATTTTTCAAGTACAAAGAAGGTTTTTCCAAGTTACAAAGTGAGTATAATAGAGAAGAGATTCCCGGTATATGGAAAGATGTTCCCCTTTTTGCTGATGAACTTCATCACTTTGGATGGGCATTTTAAAAGATTTGATACCCAAATTTGCTCAAATTTTTCTTACTTCTTAGACAATAAGTTTCACCTTGCTTTAAAACCTTCTAGTGGGTCTTGTTAAGTCCTCCTAGCCTTTCACCAAACCTAAATTTTGTGCTTGAGCTCTTTGGTTCCCTCATGTTGAAACCCAAACACATTGTTGGCTCCGCTTCTAAGCCTAGGCTTATCACTACGCACTTTAATCCCATAAGAGAAGGGAAATGAAAGAAATCTCCTAATCTAACTCCTAAGGATGGGGAGGTGCTAGAGTAAATGGAAGAAGAAGTGTAAGATTATTTTGACTCCTCCAATGATTTAGAATCAGATTGGTCCTTATAGCTTTTGAGGAAGTTTCCCCCTCTCTACTAGTTAGGAGATTCCCAATATTATAAATTGCTCTCCTAACTTTGACTAAAAGGTATTAAACCTAGGAAAAAGTGTTGAGAAGGACTTGGTTATTAAATGGATTTAATCACAATTTGATGTGGTTATAAAGAAGATTAACAAACTTGAGTCCATGACTAAGGCATATACTAGGGCAAACAAATTGGCTATGGAGGAGAAGGATGAATAGGTTTAGGAAGCTGCAATAAATAAGACCAATAAATTAGAAAATTGGGATAAATTTGAGGGGATACTGAAAGACCTAAGTGAGACGGTATCTCAAAGAAATGAGTACAAGGTTGTAATAAAGCTAAAGCAAGGCTAAGAGATGGTGTAGAAGAATTCAACTTCCCTAAAATTTATTTAGGAGGAAATGTATTATAAGAAAGTCGAACATAAGAGACATGCTTTGGCTCCCTCTGCTTTGATGGAGGCCTTTGCCTCTATGGTTAAAGATACTCATAACTGTATGAAGGATTCTAGCAAAAAGTCTCTTTCTTTGATAAAGTTTTAGGTGATTGGCTAGTTTATGTTTTATTTTTTTTGTGGTTATATCATTTGTCTTCATCTATTGCTTGGTGGTACACTTCTTTTTTTTGGTGTTTTTTCTTTGGCTAAGTGGCACTTTCTTGCAGATATGTAATGGTATGGGTCTAACCTACTTTTTTATAAATTAGGACATAATAAGAGAAGAATCATCTTTAAGAACACAACATATCACATAGAGAAATTTAAAGGAAAAAAAAATCCTCCACATAACATCAAATTTTTGTACTGAGAAAAAGATTATGATTACAATGAGTGAAAGAATTCTTATGAAAATGTGAAAGAAACCCTAAGTGAAAATCATAAAGGAACATTAACTTATCTAGTGCCAACTGTCACAATCCTAATGAAGAAATAAAAAATCATGTAAACTTAGCTCAAATGAGCATTGTAATTCAAGGATCTAATTAATTAAACAATTACATATGTTTTAATTACTCCAACATTTATAAATTTGTAATTCATGTGGTTGCCTAAAAGAGCATAACCCTTGTGATCCAATACGTTAAAGTAAGATGCCATTCACTACAAAAAATATTTATGCATCAATATATAGTAGTAGATCATCAATACCATACATAGAATTAAAATAAAAGTAAAAACAAATAAAATTTCCATGTAATTATTTCTCACAATTTCCAAAGTTTTGTGTTTGTTGAGGTCACTTTCCTTACCCCATTTTTGCATTTTAATCAAAATTTAACTATTCATCATTTGCAATATTATATTTTTAATAAATTTAAACTTACAAACTATTGAATTAACCTAGATTAAGTTAAGAAAAATAACTTTTACTTGTCATAGTATGTCCATAGATACACTTGTAATATCAACTTGAGCTAACTTTTGCATAACAAATGTAAATATGCGAGATTAATATAAGAGAGAAAAAATTGTGCATTTTTATGGTTGAATTTTCTAGTAAATTAAATTATAATATTAAATTATTTTCAAAAATAAATGACAACATATTTTAGATTAGTATACAACGGAGTACCAATACTACACATAGAGTAAAACACATAGCATTATTATTTTGAAACATATATAAAATTCCAAATCTTTTACATTGAGAACCTTCTTTAAAATGTTTCTATGGTCATGATTTTATTTAGAGTGCAAAATACAAGCTATGGTATTAGATTTTATGAATTTGTGAAACGTAATTAATTAAAAATAAAAAATCTGAATAAAAATTTATAAGCATTATTTAATGAGTGTCCTCGAACTTTATTATTTCAAATATCTATAATTTAATATTAAATATGAAAATAAAAAGTAGAATTGAACTTAATATAAAGAAAATATGTAAAAAATTAAAAAACTAAACCAGTTATATTCCCTGAAAGAAAATTAATGATGGAAAAAATGGACCTGTCTTCATTATTCAATAAAAGAAATTGCAGGCTTTATTTATCTATACTTATTTATATTTTACTGCCAAAATATATTTGCTACTTATCGTAGGCTTTTTCTTTTAAGCCATTTTTTCATCTGCTGATAAATGCTCTACTGATTTGTGACAAATCCTCTATCAATAAGTGTAAAGATTGGGAATGTGAAGTCCAACGGTCACATGACCCTTCACATTCTCCCAACTGGTCATTTCATATCTGAATATGATTATACCCTTCACGTTCTCCCAACTGGTCATTTCATATCTGAATATGATTATATAATCATATTCAGATATGAAATGACCAGTTGGGAGAATGTGAAGGGTCATGTGACCATTGGACTTCACATTCCCAATAGTCTCCCCCATGAAGGCCAACTGGCACAGCCATGCACTGGCATCCCTACTTCCATTTTTGACATTTACATTAAAACCAGCCTACTAGATTTTAGCTTCACGAACTCTTCTTCACATACGCTTCGAATCAGCCTTTTCCAAATCAAAGTAGAGTTAAAAACTCTATCAGGCACAAACTCACCCATTATGCCAAAAAGCGAAACACCACTTTGTCCCAGTTTAAAATACATTTCTTCATCACCATCACCTAAACTCCCCCCTAATAGAATATCTACCGATTCATAATTACTAGATTCTAATATCCAAACATAAAACTCAGACCTTTCAAGGAACAAAACAATGGCATTATTTTCATCATCAAACAACTCCATTAGATTGTTATCACAAGTTCGAGGTCTCTCACCCTCAGGTTGTTCATTATCGATGTTGGTACTATCATCCACATCCATCCAATCAGGTTGGTGAATGTCAATGCATTCTGGTCGAGATAAAACATCTCCTCCTCCATTAGAATAAGCATTAACAGATTCAATAACATTTTCATTCACTCCATGTGACACCTGAAACCACTTGGAGCAATGCCCATTATCCTCTGCTCCTGTCAATGGTCGCTTTCACTTCAAATGAGAAAATTGACTTTTATCATTTACTATGTCATCTAAATCCATAGGCTTGTAGGCTTCTATGAAATAATTTGCATAAAGGTTGTCATCATTATGGGAGCACCTCTTTCTTTTCGCCAAGGCCATGCCATCCACAGAGCTCTCCGAAGCCAAAATTTCTCCTAGGCCTCCTTGCCCTGCTACCTCACTCCAATCTACACCCTCCTCATCCTAGGAGTCAACAGCAGATTTAGCTTGGGTCTCCAATGGCAAACACTCTTCCTCCCACAATCTCTTGAGTTCATCCTCTTCAACAACAACCACTTTTTCAACATCTTTCAGCTTAGAAATTATAGCGTCTATACAAGGACTATCATGGCATTCAACCTTCACCACACGAATGCCAACAACTTCTCGACCATTAACGGTTTGGCCAATAAGTGCCAAGGCTGGCTCAAGGGGAGAGAAAATAAGAATCCCAACATCCTTTTCTTTCGCTAGATTCTCCTCTTCAACTGAGTCCCCTTCTTTCTTCCATCCATCCCACCAATGTATGCGGCGCTTGAAACATAGTTTTACATGGAACGCAAAACTACCATAGAAGTTATAAATTTTACCTACTCCTTCCTCCATCTCTGCTCAAGCCAACATGGCTCTGATACCAGTTGTAAAGATTAGAAAGAGCAGAGAAAACAATAACAGAAATAGAAAAGCAATAAGAAGAGACAACACACAATTTATCGTGGTTCGGCAAATATGCCTACATCCACACTCAAAGCAGGGAATAACTTCTATTAATCAACTCTCTCAATACATGGGCTGCACACAACCATTATATAATCATATTCAGATATGAAATGAATAGTTGGGAGAATGTGAAGGGTCATGTGACCGTTGGACTTCACATTCCCAACAATAAGGAATGTGTTGGTCTATAACAACAATGAGCATTCTGAGTATGTGACACACTCTATTAAGAAATGCTCCTTTGATCTATACGTATTATTAGAAGCTTTATTTATTTATCTATACTTATTCCATTATACCGTCAAAACAGATTGGCCGCCTTATTTTAGGCTTTTTCTTTTAAGTCATTTTTTCATCTGCTGATAAACGCTCTACTAATTTCTCATCTAGTGAGAAATGCTTCTCCACTGATTTTTAATGTGGTGAGGAATTCTCCACTTCCTCCATGAGTGGTGACAAATTAGGATGATGTGGCAAATGGCAGCAAGTAGGATCAAAAGGTTATCTGTGGTAGTCTGTACAACTAGGTAACATTCGACAGTCTCCAATCAGAATGGTACGCTTAGCGGAGGAGACATGGAAATTAAATAAACTAAGGGAGACAACAAGTATGAGCATGATGACCATAGATTTCCCCATACTCACTGCTCATGTTATGTTTGTAATCAAGTGAGAGGGAGAGAGAGGTAAAGAAGGGGAAAGCAAGAGAGAGAAAGAGAGAGGTAAAGAGATAAATATAGAGATATAGATAAATATGGAGATGAGATAAATATGAATATGGAGAAACATGAGAGAAAGATGGAGAAAAGGAGAGAGATGTGGATGGAAAAAGAGAGAGAAGAGATGGCATTGGATAGACATGGAAGCTCAAGAGAGAGAGAGAGAGAGATATAGAGGGCGACATTTATATAGATAGAGGGGGAGAGAAAGATAGAGGTAGAAAGGAAGATAGAGTGATAGAGGATGTAATGTCCCCTCTTCCTTAGTTGCCATTCAGTTGCTCAGATTCACCTGTCATCCATCTCCACAAGTGAAGTTCGGTGTTGGGAGATGAATTCGCTAGCCAAAGGGGACCTAGACTTAGTCATCTTATGACTTTGGTGGAAATAATAAAGTAACTTTATAATATAAAGTTTTTGAATCAAGGAAAATAGGTTTTAAGGGGACTAGAAACCCTATACAACAAGTTTTGAAGGGACTCAAAGCAGGTTGCACAAAGATATTAACAATGAAAACCAAGATCTAGAACCCAACAAAGCAGGTTGCACAAAGATATTAACAATGAAAACCACAGCCAAAAAACTAGCACAACTAACTTTATATCTTCCAACAAAAGAAAAATGAGGTTGTGAAAAAGAATAGACAAAGAAAAGCAGCAAGCCTACTAGATAAAGAAAGTTTACAAACCCCAAAGAGAAAAGATGGCTGAAAAACTATAGGCAACCCAAAACAAACAGAACACAACTTCCCACAAGGGTTAAGACAACCCCCTCACTTAGGATTTCTCTTTGGGACCCTTCATGTGGGATCGAAGGGTCAGGTCAAAAGAAGGTGAGGACCTCTTATACCATTTACCTTTAACCATTATCCAACCATCTTCAACTTTAGCAGCCTCATCTTGCCACTCTAGTGAATTTAACGTAGGAAAATTAGTAGCTGAGGGATAGCCAGCAAGCAACGAAGCTCCAATAGGCATAGCAGGAATTGGGTTAGAAACACCATTGGAACAATAGCATGCATAGGGACCACTCTAGTAACCTCCCTAGACACAAGAACAACACCCTCAAACCTGTCAAAACCAGCAACTGGAGCAAATCTAGCAGCATTTGACAACTTCAAACTGTCGATTGGCTCCAAATGAACCATCTCACCATTCGCATTAGTGGCAAGAGGAGCATCTTCAACAATATTTTTAGGAGAAATATCAGGCCCTGAACCCATCTGAGAAGAGCCTTTTAACACTATGTAATGGTGGCAGGATGCCCCAATCTACCAAGATGGAGGCTTCTTAGCTTTAACTTTGTGTAAATCACATTTAGTCGCTACATGACCTGTCTTGAAGCACCTTTTGCATTTGAAGGGAATGTCTTCATAATCTAGAGGTTGGATCTAGAAACCCTTTAGAGTTGATAGTTTAATCTCCTCGAGAAAACTCTTAGAAGTATCAAGGTCCACCAAGATACGAGCATAGGTAGAATGAAGGATATCAGAAGACTCAGTATCTACAATTAGAAAATCTCCCAAAGCATCCCCCACAACCTCAAGAAGTGTATCCACCCAAAAGTGAAGAGGAAGGTTAGGGATTCTAACCCAAACTGGCATCTTACCGAAGGATTCAGACAAAGGAATGAAGTCCTCATGTCATGGTTTAATCATCAAAGGGTAACAATTCTTCCCAATAAAAAAATGATCGCACAGAATAATCTTTCTATCTGTTGCATTTTCAAACTTAGCAACAAAGAAACCCTTGGCTAAAGGGAAAATCTAAACCAAGTCTGAAATAAGGAGCTCCCATTTCTTAGAGACCAAATCATGAAACCCTGGAAGACAAGGCTAAAATCCTTTAAATCGACAGATAACTGCATGAGAAGATAGATCAATGACTACTTGATCTATTTTATTGATCATTTCATCATCCAAGTTAATAGAAATGGAGCAACAAACAGGGAACGACTGAGTCTCCTTACCTAATAGATCCACATACAAACTCTTAGCAACCCCTCTAACAACACGGTTTACATCCACTCTCCCAGAATCTACAGCAGCACCACCACCACTAGTCACAGGGCAAGATGACACATCACCTCACGCAGGACCAAGGCAACACAGGCTGAAGGACTACGACTAGGACTAGGGATAAAGTAGGCCAAAGGGCTACCTCTAGGACCAAAGACAATGTAGGTCGAAGGGAAAGCTCTAGGACTAGGAACAACGCAGGCTGAAGGGGTTTCTCTAGGTGTCGTCCCCAGAATGCAGGCCACTAGGCAGGAATTTTTGAGTGACAACATGGAGTTTTTTTATAAAGTTACATAAGTTACTTTATCTAAAAAAGAAAAAGTTAATTTAAAATATTTTTAATAAAGACTTTATTAAGTTACCTTGCAGACATCTCTAGGTGGTAAAGTAACTTTATTATGGCCCCTTCTTAATGAATAATTATCCCTTCATTGTTGATCAAACTTCTTTAAGGAGAAAATATTTCTTTAGAATCTTTAAATGATGCCAAATAGTATGATTAGGGTTTGATGGGTAAAAAGGAGTCTTGGAATTGGAAAGAGGCATCATTTTTGTTTTGGAAATTATTCACAGGACTCTGCAATAGCAGGTAAAACTTGCGGAAGCTTGATTGAGGATCAAACCCTTCAATCTTGGACTAGTTGGATGTTACCCCTGGCTTCTAAATCACTCCAACACTCATATTTATGCACTTATAAGGAAATTAAGGGCCTTAATTCCTTTGTTTTAGACATCAGATTTAAGGGAAAGTGGAATGGATAAGATTTGAGCAGTTTTGGAGAGTGTTCTTTGCATACCATTAGTAATTAATGTCAGTCGTACCATTTTGCAGCCAATCGTACCCTTGGTTGGAGGTGTGGTTTCCAAATAAATAAAGTGGGGATATTTAGGAGTTGGAATTGGAAAAAAATTTATTGTCAGCAATAAGGAAGAATAGATCCATTGTTTGTTCAGAGAAAATCCAGCACATGTGGTCTACATCAACAATTCATTGAGAAAAAGGGACATAATTTGGAATCTTCTCTGCCAAGAATTTTGAATTTCAATTGGGTCTGAATAATTCTTCAGTATTAGGTTTTAGTAATTATGCTAGAGTTAAATAAAGTCATTTGCAACCCTTAGTAGAAGATGGAGGTGCTTAGAGAAGTGATTTCTTCAGTTCAGGCTCAAATTCTACCTTCAAACCCCAACGTTGGACTCCTTGTAGGCCTTGAACAACTTATTTCTATCAACAATCCTCTTTATTAATTATTTGTACTTGCTGAAATTAATAATCATAAGTCAGGAAACTATTATCAGTTCTATATTTATTGTATTGTATTTATTATTTTTTATATATTGTCAAAAATGCAGAAAACTACAAAAAAATGGAAAATACAATAAACTTCCAAGAACACTTTTCATTGACCAAAGAATTTGAATTTGTAAACAATCAATAGTTTGTATAAGAATTATAGTCAGGGATGTTTCAGAGGAAGAGGATAAAATAGATAGAGAGATAAAGAGATGTAGAGTAAGAGATAAAGATATAAAGATAGTGAGATAAAGAGGTCTATGGAGGAATATGGAGAGACAAAGAGCTATATAGATAGTGAGATAAAGTGATAAGATATAGAGATATTAGGAGACACAGATAGAGGGAGAGATGGAGAGAGATACAAAGATTGATATATAGATATATCAAGAGAACTAGAGAAGACAAATAGATATGTAGGGAGAGGGAGAGAAATAAGGAGAGATATAGAAAGAGATAGATATATACAAGAATATAAAGGGAGAGAGAGGTAATGATAAAGAGATAGATAGTAGGATACAAAGGGAATGAGGGAGGGAGAGATAGGGAGAAATAGAGAGAGGGGGAGAGATGTATATAGAGAGAAATATAACAAACTGAAGAGGGATAAAGAAAGAGACAGAGATATAGAATTAAACTAAATTACTTTCTTTGAGTTCAATTTCCATTTTGTGAATATTTTATATGAATTAATTGAATATTTAAAAAAAAACTATAATGAATGGATTCATATGAATGACTAATCTCAAATAATTTGGACTAATAATTCTATAAACATGTTAATCTAATTATATATATATTTTTTGTATAAATTAGCATAATGAATATATTTCATTAACCTTTACATTTGCACAATTCTATGTGTCCATTAAGATGTTCTGATTAATAAAAAAATGGGATAGGCCCATACCATTACTAAAAATTACATAACTGCAAAAAGGAACCACCTAGGATTCATGAGAAGTGTACACCTAGCAAAAGGACATGCCCAACAAATAGAAAATAGTCAAAAACCTCTAACACAAACTAAACTAGAGATAGAGGTAACAACAACATTCAGAAAAGAGGAGTGCGGAAGTAGAAGAGTTTGCAGATCATATGAAGGACTTACACATTCAGGTCAAACAACATTTGGAGGATATAAATAACAAGTATAAGGAGAAAGCAGATGAGAAGAAGAGACATAAGGAATTTGAAGTTGGCAATGATGTGATGGTATATCTATAAAAAGAAAGATTTCCAGTTGGAACCTATAATAAGTTGTAGCTGAGGAAGTTTGGACCTTGCAAGATCTTGAGGAAGTTCAGTTCCACAAATGCATATGAAGTGGAGTAACCGAATAGTTTGAGTATTTCACCTATATTTAACATTTCTGATTTACATCAATATCATGAATTAGAAATCAGTGAAGACAATATTACAAAATTGGAGAAACAATTACCTCGGAAGGAATCAGAGCATATTGAAGACATTTTGGATAGTAGGATTGGGCATAGCACCCATAGTAGTCAGTATAAGGAGTATCTTGTGAAGTGGAAGGATAGACCATTTGAAGATTCATCTTGGATTTCTCAGGAAGAGGTGGACCGCCTTGGTTTTCCTCTAACCCGAGTAAAGTGGGGGACTCAATTTTTCAACAACATTGGATGTTTGATACAGGAGCATTCCCAGTTCTTGACAATCTTGTATTAACCAAAAAAAAATATTTCTTTTTATGTTTGTTTTCTGTTTTACAGTTTCAACATTTCTTTTTGTATCTTCTTGCCTTGGTTCATCGGATCTTGTGGAGATGGATTTTTCTTTAGGAGATGATTGTATTCATTATTCCTAAACCATGGAGCACTTGGATCACTTTTCAACAAGGTATTGATTCCGGATCTCAAGACAATTTTATGGCACTAAAACCATTTTGACTTATTTGCATTAGTGAATCTACCAAATCCTTTCTGTATCTTACAGAGCCTAGTTTGTTGATTTTGATGTTCCTTGGCGTGTGCCATACCTTCCCTTTGATCCACACTTCATCCTTTGGATTTTCTGGAGAATCTCTTTGACGGAGGCTGGCCTATTGCTTTTGCATGTTTGATCTTGTTCTTCAATATTTGATCCCTTTGGGACCGACCGTATCTCCTAGGATCATATAAATCATTGTAATTGAGAATTAGAAGTTAGTTTGATAAAACATAGAAGTTAGATCTTAAGATCTAGAGGTCTGAGAGTGACTTGTTCTATAATTAAGCATGTTTGTAGCAGGCCAGTGAGTAGAATCTTGTAATCCAGATGTTATCGACTATCTATAATAAATTTTCATGATCTAAATCATTTAGTTTTTCATTACCTCCATCATATCCTCTTGTTTCTATTGTGTTTACTCTTGTTACCCAATCTAGATTGATCTCTTTGAGGTCCCTCCTAACTGGTGACTGTGCCACTTGTGTTCTTTAATTTTGCTACCATGAATTCTCCCAAGTTTCCTCTTTTAACTCCACATAATTATGCTACTTGAAAAATCAATGCATGGAATAAAATAATGGAAAAGGGATTAACTCATTACATTGATGGAACTAATGTTGCTCCCACTGATCCTAAGGTTGATCCTTATGCTCACTTTGATTGGCTCACTGAGAAAATCATGGTAATTAGTATCTTAAGAAAGTATGTATCAAAAGATCCCATCTTTCATATTGAGAAATGTACTTTAATCAAGGATTCTTGGCAAAAGTTTCAAGACTTGTATGGTCAAGTTGATGAGATTAGGGTATATTAAATTGATAGTGACCTCACCATGTTAGATCCCAAGAACTTTGATACAATACAAGATTTTGTCACTAAGGTAAATGAGTTGAGGGCACAACTCAAGGATTGTGGAATTCATAAGAAGGATACTCAATTGATCTTCGATTTAATGGGAAAGCTTCCACAAGAATATGCAGGATTTGTTTCTAGTTTTGAAACCCATAGGATGATAATGGGTTCAAGCTACATAATGCCTAAATTTGATGCTTTCATCGACATGTTGATGATGGAACAAACTAAGTTGATAAGCATGGAAATTCATAAGACTTCTAAGTCTCAAGCATATGTGGCAACTCAAGGGAACAAAGGAAATCAAGGAAAGGACAACTCAAGTTAGAAGAAATGGCAATCAAAGGTTGAGTACAAAGCAACACCATCTTCACAACAAGGAGATTCATCCTCTTCCAAGAAGAACAATTCACCAAAGTGATAACTTAATGATGAAAAGTAAGTACCAAACTAGTACTAAAAGGGGGGTGAATCAGTACAGTCAAAAACACTTTCCAAAAAATGGTTAGAGAACAACCCCTACAAATGACTAGCAAATAGTAACACCGGTCTGAAACAAAGTACAACCAGTAAAGCTAAGAATGACTGTGACAAGCATTAACCAGTTAATCACTTAGCTTTCCACTTGACTTAATATTACACTTCCATTTCACCCTTATCCATGAACAGGTAATCAATCATCAGAAATATAATAACAGCTAGTTTAACATGGTTTACCTTTAGACACAAATCACTTAAACCATCACATGAAAACCACCACACATAACACACAAATTTTTCACATGGAAACCTAATTGGGAAAAACCATGATGGGGATGAATACCCACAAGCTATTTTTGAACTCTTTAGAAGTCCACTCTGTTAGGAGCTTAGTCCAGTTAAATACTATTACAACAGGTTCTGTTAGGAACCGATCTTGTTAGAGATCACCCGGTTAAGGGATAGCTAAATACCTGGTTAAGGGTTAATCCTTGTTAGAGGATTTCAAGAACTCAATGAATTTGAGTTACCCTATTAAAGAATTTACAGCAAGCTGGTTAAAGCTACCCGATTAAGGGATTTTCCAACTGTTGAAGTGATTAAAGATCAACAGGTATTACAATGATCTAATAATAGAACTCAATGCCAATGCAGATCCGCTTCAGTTCCTTCCTTCTGCACACACACTATGCAGGAATCAATCCTCTTATCTTGTCTAGTTTGGCAAGAATCAAATATCTCTTCACTTAGATACACACACACCATTTTCCAACAACCTCAGCATGAAACACAATGTCGACCTTATAGGAAATAGATACGTCGGTAGCATAAACCCTAAATCATAAACATTTAGGTTAAGCAATTGAACGGTTCAATCCTAACCATTGAACACTTTGCATTTGAATATAATGGTCTTGAATAGATCTCAAGACATTGTCCATCATCCGTTCTTCATCGCTTCATGGAGGCGGTAACCCATCACACGTTCTCCACTATTTACGGGGACTTCGTACATTCCTGAGGTAGAAGGATCAATCTCCTTCATGCAAGATCCTTCACGCGCACAAGGCTGACGTGGCAACATGATCTGATCTTCATTATAATGCTAACTCATCACACGATGTCATCAGTTGAATCACACAGGCTTGGAACACTTCAACTGAAATCCCCGAAGCTAAGACTACCAACCAGTAGTCCTACCACATTCATATACCGATTCGCTTGGACAAACATACTGCTTCACCTATTGCTCATATACCATTTTACACCATCATACCGGTTCTCTTTGCTAGCAGCTTAGCTCCAATATATCGGTTCACTTATTTGCACATATACCGGTTCAACATATTATACCAGTTCACTTTTCAGCATATTGTCAGTTCACTCTCCTATATATTGACATCAATGACAACATAATATCATCATGTCAACATACTCTACACAAATGCCAACAATCTCCCCCTTTGGCATTGATGGCAATATACAAAGATATCACTTAGTATCACATCTTCTACTGTAGATATCTTCTCTGCTTCACAACTTCTCCCCCTTTGACAAAAAAGCCAAAGTGGAGGCACAAGTTTTCCTATTCCACTATGCTACTCCCCCTAAGGATTAGCATCCTTCAATACATCAATCCTCAAAAATATTAAACACTGCAATACCTAACTGATGTGGAGCACATACTTTCAGTTCACCTCTTGAAGGGGTAGGACCCCTAATTCACTTCTCAAATAGGTAAATATAGCCTTTGGTAGAGGCTTGGTGAATATGTCTGCTAACTGCTCCTTACTAGAAACATGTTCCAATACAACCTCCTTGTTCTAAACCTTCTCCCTCAAGAAATGATACTTGAGCTCAAAGTGCTTGGTTCTAGCATGTAAAACCGGATTCTTGGAAATATTAATTATACTTGTATTGTCACAAAATATGCTTACCAGTTCAGATATAGGAACTTTGAAGCCATTCAATACATGCTTCATCCAAATGGTCTGGGTGCATTTCATAAAAGCTACAACATACTCCGCTTCTGCTATAGACTAAGAGATACAACTTTGCTTTTTACTCATCCACGAAACCAGTCTACCACCAAGGAAGAATGCAACACCGGTTATTCTCTTTCGGTCATCTACATTACCAGCCCAATCAACATCTATGAACACTTTTAGGTTGAAATCATTATTGTATGGATACCATAACCCATAGTCAACTGTTCCCTTTAGATATCTAAGAATCCACTTGACTGCTACCAAGTGGGATTCTCTTGGGCTTTGCTGAAACTGAGCGGTAATACCCACTGCATGTGCAATATCTGGTTTGCTATGCACTACATAATGAAACTTACCAATCATTGATAAGTAATCCTTCTCATTTACCAGTGTTGGGTCATCTTCTTTTGATAACTTACAACCGGTCACCATTGGTGTACCAACCAGTTTACTGTCTTCCATGCCAAAGGTCTTCAACAACTCTTTGACATACTTGGACTGAGTAATAAAGATTCCATCTTTCATTTGTTGAATCTGTAGTCCAATGAAGAACTTAATTACCCCTATGAGTGACATCTCAAACTCCTTTTTCATCTCATCTGCAAAATCATGACTCATCTTGTCATCTCCTCCAAAGATGATGTCATCAACAAATACTTCACAAATTAGAATCTGATCTCCTTCTAATTTCAAGGAGATATTGCTATCTTCACTTGTTCTCTCAAATCCAATCTTCACAAGATGTGAGTGCAAGCATTCATACCATTGTCTAGGTGCCTACTTTAGTCCATATAAGGCTTTATGTAACCTACACACCATATCACTGTCTTCTGATAGGGCAAACCCATCTGGTTGCTTTATATACACCTCCTCTTCAAGTATTCCATTTAGGAATGCAGATTTTACATCTATTTGGTATACCTTAAATCCTTTAAAAGCTGCATATGCAAGAAGCATATGCACTCCTTCCAATATTGCTACTGGAGCAAAGATTTCTCCATAGTCTTCTCCTTCTTCTTGGGCGTATCCTTTACACACTAGTCTGGCTTTGTTCCTTACCACTGTGCCATTCTCCTTTAGCTTGTTTCTGAAAACCCATTTGGTTCCAATGACATTTTTATGCTTCGGTCTAGGTACCAAAGACCATGTACCATTCTTCTCTATCTGGTCAAGTTCCTCCTCCATTGCCTTGATCCAGTCTTCATCTTTATGTGCCTCTTTGAATGATTTAGGCTCAAATTCAGAGATCATACATGAGCTTTCTCTGACCTTTCTTCTTGTAAGAATTCCCGTATCTTTGTCTCCTATGATCTGCTTTGGATCATGATTGAGTTTGACATATCTGAGTATGTTCTTAAGAGATTCCTCTTGCTTTTCTTCTTCATCCTCATCTTCATCAGCATCAGCATCCACCAGTGTAGGAGCACAATTACTGGTACTGGGCTGATTTGCAACCGATTCCTAGAAGGTTACTACCGGTTCATCTCCTACTTGCTCACTCTCGGTTTTCTCAGGTTTCCTAGAGTTTTCATCAACTCTAACATTGATGCTTTCAACAATTCTCTGAATCCTATTATTGAAACATTTGAGAGCTTTACTGTTGGTGGAATAAGCCATTCTGCTGTGGGTTCTGGGGGGCAGACCATTGCCTCTTGATGCCATTCTCTTCACAATATTTGTTGAATTCATCGGAAGTGAATTCCCCTCCTTGATCAGTTATAAGGCATTTGATTCTTCTAGCACTTTCCTTTTCTACCAATGCTCTGAAAGATTTAAAATTTCCAAAGGCTTCAAACTTATCCTTCAAGAATGTGACCCACATCATTCTTGAGAAATCATCTATAAGAATCATAAAATACCTATCTCCCTACACACTCCTAGTTTTCATAGGACCACACAAATCAGTATGCACAAGATCAAGTAAGTTGTCAGTAGTGAAAGATTTACCTTTAAAGGTTGAGGAAGACATTTTCCCTAGTTGACATTCTCTGCACAAATAATTTTCTTGTTTGCTCAGCATCGGCCATCCTCTAACTGCCTTGATCTTACTGGCCTTTATTATGTTATCAAAGATTACATGCTAGAGTCTCCTATGCCATATCCATCTATCATCAAACTTAGCCATAAGACATGTACTTATATTTGCATTTAGCTGAAACAAGTTACCTTTGGTCTACATATCGGTGGCCACCAATTCACCATTCTTTCCTTTGATTTTGTATACTCCATTTTTGAATTTCAGAGTGAGTCCACTATCATTCAACTTGGCAACACTCAATAGATTGTGTTTGAGACCTTCCACCCAATACACATTGTCAACACTACTCTTTCCATTCAGAGGGATGGACCCTCTTCCTCTGACCATACATGGTGCATCATTACCAAAGCGAACCACATCGCCATCATATTCTTCCAAAGATAGAAACTTGCTCCGATCACCAGTCATATGGTGAGAACAGTCACTGTGAATAATCCACTCATTGGAATTATCAAAGCGGGAGACGAGCCTTCTTATCTGACACATCTTTCTTTACTGCAACAAACACAATATCTCCATTTTCCTAATCTTCTAATTCCTCATCTGTGACACCTTCATCCACTGCTACAAAATAGTTTCTCCTGTTTCCTCCTTTGAATTTCTTGAACCTTTCTGGTTTGTCCTTGTTGTCACCATTAGGATAGTTTATAGCAATATGTCCTATCCAATTAGAAGAAAAGCATTTCAAAGGGACCTTACCTCTGTATTTACCGGTTTCCTTAGGAAGTCTCCTAGCAAGAAGAGCTTCAAACTCCATAAGAATCTCTTCATCATCCATTTCTCTGCTCTTTCTTGGTTCACTATTGGTGCTTGCTTCTTTTCCTTTTCTGGATGGTGCAGTAGAAGCTCTAAAAGTTGATTCAGTCTTTTGAATACTGCCATCAAAACTATTTAGCTCATAGGCTATCAACTTTGCAATGATGGAGTCTACGGATACCATAAGCTTGTCTATTGATCTCAACTCCTGAATAGTAGCAACCCTTATTGCATAGACCGATAATAAGGACCTCAGGACTTTACTAATAATAGTAGAGTCTTCTATTTTTCCTCCCGCACTCTTGATTTCTTCAACAATAGTCTTGATTCTTATTCCATATTGTTGAATGGTCTCACCTTCAACCATCTGCATGTCTTCAAACTTCCCTCTAAGACTTTCTTTCTTAGCTTTTTTTACATGCTCATCACCGCCATAGATATTCTCAAGAGTATCCCAAACTTCTTTGGGATTATCTTTATCCTGGACATCAATAAACTCAATGTCAGATAGGTTGCTGATTACGGCTTTCATGACTTGCCCATTCTCCCGTATCTCTCTCTTTTGATCATCGATGAGAGTATCGGTAGGAATAACAAAAACATTCTCAACATAGCTCTAGTGTTGAGCACCCATGCTTCTGATATAAATCTTCATTTTGTCCTTCCATATTTTAAAGTTATCTATGTTGAACTTTGGACCTTCCCTCTTCATCATTACAATAGGATCTTTCCCTCAAACGGTTAAGCTTACAACATAGAGGACCTAGAGGATGCTCTGATACCAATTGATAACTTAATGATAAATGATAAGTATCAAACTGGTACTGAGAGGGGGAGAGTGAATTAGTATAGTCAAAAACACTTTCCAAAAATTGGTTAGACAGCAACCCCTGCAAATGACTGGCAAATAGTAACACCGGTCTGAAACAGAGTACAACCGATAAAGCTAAGAATGATTGTGACAAGCATTAACCGGTTAATCACTTAACTTTCCACTAGACTTAATACTACACTTCCATTTCACCCTTATCCATGAACCAGTAATCAATCGTTAGAAATATAATAACAGACAGTTCAACATGATTTACCTTCTAAAACAAATCACTTAAACCATCACATGAAAACCACCACACATAACACACAGATTTTTCACGTGGAAACCCAATTGGGAAAAACCACGGTGGGGATGAATACCCACAAGCTAGTTTTGAACTCTTTAGAAGTCCACTCTATTAGGAGCTTAGTCCGGTTAAACACTGTTACAACAGGTTCTGTTAGGAACCGATCCTATTAGGGATCACCCAGTTAAGGGATAGCTAAATACCCAGTTAAGGGTTAAGCCCTGTTAGAGGTTACCTTGTTAGAGGATTTCAAGAACACAATGAATTTGAGTCACCTTGTTAAAGGATTTACAGAAAGCTGGTTAAAGCTACCCGGTTAAGGGATTTTCCAACTATTGAAGTGATTAAAGATCAACAGGTATTACAATGATCTAATAATAGCACTCAATGCCAATGCAGATCCATTTCAGTTGCTTCCTTCAGCACACACACTATGCAGGAATCAATCCTCTTATCTCATCTGGTCTGGCAAGAATCACATATCTTTACACTTAGATACACACACACCATTTGCCAACAACCTCAACATGAAACACAACGTCGACCTTATAGGAAACAGAAAGGTCAGTAGCATAAACCCTAAACCCTAAACATTTAGGTTAAGCAATTGAACGGTTCAATCCTGACCATTGACGGTTCATGGAGGTAGTAACCCATCACATGTTCTCCACTGTTTATAGGGACTTTGCACATTATTGAGGTAGATAGGATCGATCTCCTTCATGCAAGATCCTTCACGTGCACAAGGCTGACGTGGCAACATGATCTGATCTTCATTATAATGCTAACTCATCACACGATGTCATCATTTGAATCACATAGACTTGGAACACTTCAACCGAAAAGCCCGAAGCTAAGACTACCAATCGGTAGTCCTACCACATTCATGTACCGGTTCACATTTTATCATATCGGTTTGCTTGGACAAACATACCACTTCACCTATTGCTCATATATCATTTTACACCACCATACTGGTTCTCTTTGCCATCAACTTAGCTCCAATATACCGGTTCACTTCTTTGCACATATACCGGTTCACTTTTCAGCATATTGCTGGTTCACTCTCCTGTATATTGACATCAATGACAACATAATATCATGATGTCAACATACTTTGCATAAATGCCAACACAAAGAAGGAGAGACCTACTTGTACCTATTGTAAAAAGGTTGGTCATGAAGAGCATCATTTCCATTCTAAGAATATTGATGATCTCCTCCATATCCTCAAAAATCGCAATATCAATTTGCCTAATTTATACAAGGCAGATTCGTCACCTTCCACTTCCTCACAATCAAAGGAGAAAGGACAAAAATTTATGGAAACAACAAGTGGGAAGACACTCTTTTGGTACAAGAAAAGGGAAATCTCTTTGTGCTACTACAAGCCATGATTCAGAGAGATGGCTTCTAGATTCAAATGCTTCTCATCATATGTCATCTTCACAGTCTATGTTTTCTACATTTGAGCCTTACACCATGCCATAGATTTTGATGGGCAGACATACACACATGGATGTTATTTGGAAAGGATCTATTGCCATTAGGGACAACTTCAATGATATGTTGTGTGTAGCCCATTTGACAAACAATCTTCTTTCCATGTACCAAATCACACATGGGGAAACAAAGAAAACTGTTGAGTTCACACCTGAGTGAGTTATCATTATAGACTTGGAGAGTAGAGCTACCATTACAATTGGGGTGGTGGATCATGTATCTGGCTTGCATTCCTTTTCAAATTTTATTCTTATTGATGAGGATAATTTTACATATGATGATCACACTTCTTGTGATGATTCAGATTTGTGAGAACTTTGGGTACATGAACTTAGGGATTCTCACATGTGACCCCATTCTTGAGCTTTGCATTTAATCTCCTCCCCTTGATATCACATCGCCTATTGCAGCTGATAATGCAACAGTTTTGCCTTCTTGTGATTTAGTGCAGCAGGATATATCTTGTCTTCTAGCTTTAGTTTCTTGTGATGAGTACTTGACAGACATTGTAGGTTTGTTTGTGGAGTCATACATTGCAAATTTGGGAGACATCATTGATGACATTCATCTTCTCTTTGATGAAGATGATCCTTCTTCGATTGTTGCGAGGGAACACTCTGACCCTCTTGCTCATTCTCTATATGATCATTCTTTCGAGGTCAACATTATTATGGATTCTTATGTACAACAATTGGAGTAGGTCTCTTTATCTTTAGAGGAGACATATACATCTTTGGATCTTGTTCTACATTCATCTCCACTAGTGTAATTATTTATTCATCTTGGATATAATTACACTTAAGTTTAAAATTAGGTACATGCATAACATTGTAGTTTGCATATGAGACACTTAGGGAGATGTGCATACATTGGGAGTATGTATTTCCACCTTTTATGGTGTGATTTTGTTGGTACTTTATCATGTCCACTTATCGTGGAGTGATAATTCCACCTTCGGTGGGTGATCAACCTCATGTGGAATATTTTACTACTTCTCCTACCTACCCCTTCCTACCCTTGCATCTCATTGAGTCACACGTCATCATTATGTTCTCTCTTGTCTCTTAACCTTTCCTTTATAAGTAGGCTTATCATACATTGTATGTAATTCTTGATGATCTACTAGATATCTTTTGCATCTTGATAGGAATATAGTTTATTCTTGTCACATATTTTATCTGTCTTATTATTGTGCTATCTAACGCTCTCTTTGATCTTGGTTTCTTCAAGCATAATCTCACACAAACAATCATCTTACATGTGGCTAAAGGCTAAAACACAAAGATAACGGAAAACATAATGCCACCAACAAACCCCACATTAGTGTTTCAAACTTTTTCACATTGATAAGTTTCTCACTTCCATATGATTAAGAAGGAGCCTAACCTTGAGCCTTAAGTTTTTGTTTTTTTTCTTTCTACTTTTTTAAGGTTTATTTATCCTAAGGAACAATCGAATATAAATTTAGTAACCACATGATAAATAATAGACCAGTTGATAATTTACTTGAAATTGTGGAGATGGTTGCATAGTGTTATGATTGTACAAGCAACATTACATCAATTTGGCATGTGACAAAGAACTAGATACCTATAATAGCACATGCACAACATAAGAAAGTCTTAATTCATTTCAATTAGTTTCTTGGAAGATATTATTAACAAAATATCACAATGCAAAGGAGATAGTATAGAGTTCATTAAGACAAAATGCATATAGCTAATTTGTACTTTATAGCATGAAGTTCATCACATCATGACAAAAAATATGACTAGGGAAACCTTCAAATATAACTACAATGTATTTTAATAATTGAAGGAGCTTCATCATTCAAGTTAAACTAACCTACATGTTTCACTAAATATCAAATGTTGGGACATCTCATGGGTGATGTGGGTCATGCCTAAAGCTTGGTTCAAATATTAAATGACTTTTGGATTTTATAAGAGATTAAAAAGGTCAATGGTTAGAAGATTAACATAAAAGAGTTAGACTTACGAGTTTGTGTCCAATTTGGATTTACTTTTAATATTTGCATGTAAGCTTTTAATAAGCATGTGGCCTCCCATGAGCCAATCGGTAATGTACATATAACAAGAAAATATGCAATTTCTAATCATTTTGTTATTTTGAAGATTGATATTTTTCTTGTATTCATGATAATTTTGTCATGTTAACTCTTGTTAGTGTGATTCGATAGTCCTTTTCTTGAACCCTCCATCCATGATCGAATCACACTAGGGTTTATATCAAGCACAACACTAATTGATTCGTCACTAATTGTAAAACATTCACCTTTAAATATTTAACACCCCGATTCTTCTAGTGTCAAATTGTTTACACAAATAGGTTCCATCTATTTTTAAGAATTTCAATCTCCTTATATCTAGCAAAATCCTTGAAATGATTGGTTAGGATACCCATCATAAATAGATTTTCTAATTTCTTTGATACTTAGGGGAGCTCGTCCAATGTCTACTTTGACTATGACCTTCTCAAAGATTGATACATTATGGGATTAACCTATTATTGATTGACATAGAATTTAAAAAATCCTCGAGAATCTAAATTTAGTAGTTGATAAGAAGCACAAAGACTTTTTTATTTTTCACCTATACAACACTTCCAAATAAATTATGAAACTATAAGAAGCTTGTAAAGTTTCATTAAACTAGATTCTATTAATTACATGAATTAGTTGATTTTATGTCAAGGTTATAAGACTAGAAGAGTTGCACTAAATAAATTGACTTGTAAAGTTATGTAACCATTGATTTTAGCTTAATATATTGATTCAAACAAATTGAAGAATTCTTATATTGAGAGTAAATTATCTAATCGAAATCTAGGACAATCTATTTACTCCAAAGTTTCTAGTGACAATAGATAACTTCACATAATCAATAGAATTGCATTAATAACTCATTTTTTTAAAGAGTTTTGCATTAATAACATAATTTTTAAGTTTTTTTATATAAATACACTTTAGACTCTTAGAGTGGCAAGTGACAATTATTTAGCACGTACGATATGAAGAGCCTGCACAATGTTATTGCAAAGATTGCCACGTACCAATCAGAATCGCTAGTTGTCTGTCACTAATGACAATGAGAAATTCGAAGAATTAGAGCTTGGCTGGTTGAATGCACCATCGTAGCATGGAAAAGTGACCACCCATACTACAGAAAAACACACATTGAAGGGATATGTGCAATTCATTAAATCTCATTGCATATCAGCACGTTCGTGCTATCGTGAAGGAGGGACTTCTAATTGATCTGATATTAGGATCTATGACTGTTGCACGTGTAATGTTAACTTATACAACGATTAAATGAAGGTCTTGAAATTAGATTCAAACTGCTTAAATAAATGTAATAATCAAATAACGATAAATTGAATAGAAGAGAGAAAGAAGGGAGAAGACAAAACACAAGTTGATAACGGAGTTTGCCAATATGGCTACATCTCCGGGTCCCTCTCCAAAAGAGTGACCAATCCTTGATTATGCTCCAGAAAAAGATTACAAGGTCTTCAACCTGTTACAAATTTCACGTCTCCTCAGAAGATAATGAATTACAAAATTCCTCTCCCAAGTGCAACAAGCTTGAATTCAAACTCCCAATGCACAGAGTCAAACAATTCACTATCAAATTCTCTAGAAGAAATTCTCTCACACTTCTCTAATCTTCAATTTTCTATCAATACTCTTCAATCTCCAATGTCCTCCATTACAACAATCACCCCCCCTTTTATACAATTTTACATGCCAAAATGGGGTTAAAACAATAATATTTGATAATATCCCCATATCTCCCACTTTTAAACTATATCTCTTAAAAATAAAACCCCAAAATCCTATGATATCCCATTGGCTTAATAATATAGCCAAAAACAATCCTTATTAAAAATGGACTTTTACGGATTTTGGTGTTAACAAAGCGAATTAGTTTATATCAACTCGCGGATAAATCTCACAGTATAGTGGTTAGGATAATTTTTAGTTATATGGGTGATCTTTTACGACGATAAAACAAAAATAGCCCGCCATTTCCTCCAAAAATATCGAATGGTATTGTGGCAATCACTGGTTCTCTGACTAAGGAAGGTCGGAGGTTCAAAACCGCTCAACCTTATTTATGGAAAATGAACTATCTTTAGTGTAGAAGTTAATTAGAAACCGCCAACAACAGAGTCCAAGAAAGTCGGTTGGTCTATTAGTGATGCATGAGAATAGGAGATGAGAAGTTCATAGTTCAAACCTCATAACAAACATTTTGACGAAACTATTTTGAACGAGAGCATATCCACCTGGATCACTAATACAAAGAAAACCTGGTAATGCAATAAATGGCCACCTCAGTGTTGAAAATTCCAAGACAACTAAAATGAAGGAGGTAACGTGGAAAGCCAACTATTAAGGCCGAAGCAAAGCATGTGGTAGGATAATCAAATGAATATGTTACATGCGGTAAAAAGCCAACACATGAAGATAAACGGCAAAATACTATCATCAATAAACACCACATCAGTACTATGAACTAGTGCAACTGCACATCGACAGGTGGGCACTAAGATAAGGAATGATCTTAACTGCTGTGAAATGGTCAAAACAAGAAAAACAATCTTTGAAAGAAATAACATTTTTATTTATTGGTCCAAGAAAAATACGTCCCTCTTGGACTACACTTGTTAAAATAAAAGCATATTTGAAGGCCGCCAAAGTTTCCTTTGCCGTCTCTCGAATGCTGCCCCTTCAAGTCTTACTTTGAATATCACCCTTCTTGAGTGAGTTTCAATATTGACAATTTCATTCGGTTGCACTCCGTCGTCTGTCTCTATTAATACTGTTCAGTAACTTTATCCATCTCCATTGTCCATCGGCTTTGCTCTGTATCACGGAGGATATTCACCGAGCTTTTCTTTCTTTATACGTAGACTGAACACTTTTCTTTACCTGGTTCGGTCTGGCAGTTAGTATGGCAAGATCAATACTTCTGAAAATTATGGTAGTGCTACTTGTGCTCGCTGTCTCTGCTCGATCTATCCTCAAGAAAAATGTTTATTCAATTGCAGACATGAACAACCATATACCAATCGATAATCTACTTGAAGTTGTGGAGCAATTAGCTTCGTGTTCTAACTGTGAGGGCAACGTTTCAGATCCCAATTGCTGCAAATGATATAAATGCCAATAGACTAAAGATTCTACGAATCTCCATGATGTTATAAATTTATGTTTATAGCGTGATAATAGGTTAGTTTTACAATTTGTTGAGGGTTGTTTTAAGTGTAAGCCATAGAATCTAAGTCTTAGATATATATGAATTCATTTTATGCAGTTATGGAGAGTGATTTTTTTTTTCTGCATCTCCATAATTGAAATGTCTTTTTGTGTGATTACAATAATGTTATAAGGTATTTTCTAAATTATAGATCATTCAGGACACATTTAATTTATTGTTATGGTCATAATTAATTGACATCATTTTGAACATAAAATATTATAAAGTGTTTTTTAATGATCATATCAATTTACATATGAGCTCTTTTAATCATGTATTGATATTTAATGTATAGTTGGTTATATGAAAATATTTTAGTATATGTACAGTTTTGGGTTGACTTCATGGGGTAAAAGTAAAAATAGCCCTTAAGGAGATGGGGGTTTACTTTATATCCCTATCCCTAGATATTCCTTTGAGCTTGCTGGGATAAGCGACTTATTTTAAATAGAAATAAAATTCATATTTCTATTGGGATCTAATTCATTTATTGATTGAAGCCATTCTTTATAAATTTCATCAAATCACCTTTCCCTATCCTTCTTGTGTATCTTTTTTTATAGATAATTTTATGAGATATCTTTCAAATGATAATGTTTGACCAAGTTTTCAAGAATTATGCTTGTGTGGTTTCAAGGCACATATGTAATTATATGTAAATTTGAACTCATCTTAGGGATTATTTTACATCAAATGTTTTCCACCTAGAATCTATTTTGATTTGGTAATTGATGTATTTAGATCTTGGTATTATTGAAAAATCCAAGTATACTTTTGTCATTAATGATAAAGGGGTAGAGATTAGTATTCCAAAATGTATCGGGGATAGAATCCATAAAGCATCTACATAAAGAAAAGGAGGAGAATATGTCTCAAAGAGTATCACAACTTAAATAGATAGAGAATGTAGTGTTATCCATAGGGGAAGCATTTTGTTGTTTTCATCAATTAAAAAGCAATAGATTGTTAAATATAGTGTTTTTATTGATTTTAGGGAGATTATTGATGTATGCCAAGGAGAGTAATGAATTAATATCATTTAGGTCAGAGCATTTGAGGAAAAAATATGATAGAGCTTGTTAATGTTAATATCATGGATAGATATCTTGTAGAATGTCAATATTATCATTATATGTCATGAGCTATTTTTCCTAATTGTATAGTTTATTTGATAAACCCTAGAAGTTTTTGTGTTTAGTTATAGTGGTTTGTTTCTAAAAAATTGTATGTGTCTCAAGATATCTTGTCGTGGTTTTTGGTATCACAACAAAATATTATGGCTTGAAATTTGGAAAATAAGTAATAATAGACATGATTAAAAATCTATTCAAGTTTTAGAGGTTGTTCTTTAGAAGATAAAAAGATAAAAGAGTCAAAGTATACATTATGCTAGTTTGGTGATTGTGCTAAAGTTTATATTGGTTACACCAGAGAGAAAAACTGTGTGCCAACTGTAGGAAGCATGTGAGGATAAATTGAGAATAGTTGAGTTCATGATGGGAAAGACATAACATATTCTTAATCATAATGTAATGTGTTATCTTTAGGACCAAGCCAACTACATGTTTCATGATTTTTGAGTTAAGTACTTCATCTTGTAGACAATGCAACTTGATTTCATGTTGAGATGTAGAGGAAACTAGTAAACTAGAATGTATATGTGTGTGTATAATTTCATTCAAATTTATGGACATAGTATGATTGATATATCTATTATACGAAGAAGAACTTGGTGAATGAATATATGTTATGAATTGTGCAAATTATGATGAAAAATCTAGCGAGGGTATTGTGAAGTAGAATGGATTATTGATGTGATGTAAATTGAGTTTGTAAGTTCTATACGACATTTTTTTATTTTCTATACATTTTTTGTATTTGAGGTTGTACCTCATTACTTGAGTTATTACTCAATTTATTGGATTAGTGGATTGGTATTTACTTTGGGTTGATGCCTACAAAATCATTGTAAGTAATTTCTTATTTTTTGGGTCTAAATTTGAAGAGTAGATACAAGAAAATATTCTCACTCTAGTATTTCTGTTTTGGGTTTCCATATAAACTTGGAGTTCCTATGTGTTGATGTGTGGACATGTTTTGCATAATTCTCTAAATGTTATCTTAAGAAGCAATAGTAATTTTGCAATAGTAATCGAAGTTAAAAATAGGTATACATTGATTCACCCCTCTTAGTATATTTATTTCCATAACAAAAAGAAACCATAGAATTCCAATTTTTAATTATTTCTAGGATAATTATTCCCTACTCTAAATTGATATAGCTACAACTTGATTATTGTTCTACCATTTGAATTACAATAATTGAATGATGAATGATTTATTTAGAATTTTTAGTCAAATGAGAATATATTGGCACTATATGAGTCACCATAAGTATAAAATAATAAAATTAAATCTGATTTCAATAGGATTCAAATAATCCTTCGAATTTCATGGGTGTGCTTAACATAAATCTCTTTCCAAGATAATAAGAAGATTTTTTCTGATAAACAATAAGAATTATTGAAATCTTTATCAATATTCATTAGAAACTTAAATCTATACAATGGTTACTCCTCATTGAAATCACTCCATGAATGTGTGAATTTTAACTCTCTAAGTTTAGGTCTAAAAGGGTTTCGTCCTTAGATTATTTGAACCAAAGTTTCATTTTTCAAAAAAATGTAGAAATGACATAATAAAATGTATTTTCAATGAACAAATGCTTCCTTCTCATGGATTGACCTTTCTTAAATAAATTCCATCTCAAATGAGACAACTCTTTGAATTTGCTCAATTATTCTTTAAAAGCATTTTTCATTGAAAATAATCTTCTATATTTTATAATTGTATTATTTCATATTTTGATATTTTAATTTTTCTTATTTTATATTTTAACTTTACAGAAAACTTTTTTAAATAATATTTATGAATATTTTACATATGTCTTGATATACAGATTATTACAACTTTCAATTTGAAATATTCCACTTCATCATTATATTTCTTCTAGTTTTTGAAGTTTTTTAATTTTAGAGTAGAAATAAGGGATTTTCTTAAAAATTAAAACAATATTTAAGCATGCATTACAATTACAACACGTATAATTGATGAAACCTTGAATATGATCCAAGCCAGAGCATGCGCTTAAAATCTCATTAATCTATAATCATATATCGACATATATATTGACACTATATTTCGCGATCCCATAGAAAACAATTAATGTGCCATTCATGAATCATATTTAAGATTTGATCAAATTGAATATACAAATTCTTGATTTCCGAATATGCAAATTAAATATCAGGCAATCAAGATAGATGAAAGTGATCCGCCTTATGAAATATCTCAGTGATTAGTGGACGGGGATTAGAAAAGATGAAAGTTATGTAAACGCGTCCTGAGTTTCCATGGCGGAAAATCTTAATTTGGTGCTTGGAACGAAAATAATTGTATGCAGCCTTTTTTTATGTTTTGCAGCAACTTGGATCTGGAATGTTGCCTGCACAGTTAGGGCACGACTTTAACATCTCCATAATTTCAACCAGATTATCGACGCCTGCAATTGTATTCAGTTTTTCCTTGAGTATTGGACGAGCAGAAACTGCGAGGGAAAACATAACGATGAGCACAAGCAACACTGCAATTAGTTTAAGAAGCATCGATCTCGCCATACTAAGTGCCAGAACGAATCTTAACTAGACAAGCGCTTTTCTTTTACAATTGAAGAAGGGAAAAGTGGGTGAATATCTTGCGTGATACAGAGCAAAGATCGTGAATGGATATAGATAATGCGTCTACATCGTATTTATAGAGACAGACAACGGAGTGCAAGTGTTTGAATGGTTCAATATTCAAATTCGCTCAACAAAGGTGATATTCAAAGTAAAACAATAACGCGTTGAAGAGGCAAACAAGGCAATTAAAGGACTTTTCTGGTCTTCAAATATAATTTTATTAAGAAAGACTGGCTTTTTTTTTGGATTCTCTTATATATTTGTTTTGACATTTTCTATTTCAAAATCGATATTATTCAACCCTCCATGTGTTTTTGATAAAGACGGGAAGTTTTGGCTCCTCCTTATTAATATGAGAGTTGACGATTTACATGTGCATCACAAGTCCTCTGCACAGTAGTCAGAGTTCGTTATCTTAGCGCCCACATGATCTGTTGAGGCAGAGTATTTCGCCCTCTATTTGCATGTGTTGACCAAGTCCCACATGTAAGATGCGCATTTGATTATCCAACGGTATTTGCTTACTAATGTATTTTAAGTATGTCAAGCTATCTATTACCATTAGAACATATGGAACAAATATATTGCCCTATATCTTCATTGTGACAAGATTTACCTCAAAGATTAGAATTCTTACTCATTTGCATAAACAATATTTTAAGTTAAAATTAACGATTATATAATTTTAGTATTTGATGTATTACTTTTTACTAGAAATTGACATAAAATCAAGGAATTTATAAATATAATCAAGTAAATCTTTTCAAATTACTCTTTTCAATTTTTTGATAGTTTCTTTTTTCTTTTACCTATTTGACCATTTTGTATATGCAAAAAAGTCTGTTTTCTTTCGACCAATAATTTTAGTTCTTTAAGAATATTTTTAAAACTTGTGCAAATTAAATATATCATACCTCAATTTCAGATTTTAAAATTATGGTAGTGTTTCCTGTGCTCAACATTATGTGTTCACTCGCTATCCCTGCTCGATCTATCCACACCAAAAAAGTGAATACAAATGCAGGAATTAACAACAATATGTACCAATTGATAATGTACTTGAAGTTGAGGAGAGGTTAGCTTCGTGTTTTAACTATGAGGGCAACGTTTCAGATCTTTATTGTTGCAAATGATAAAATAATACTGAATGGAGTCATTGAAAAAACTAATTTCCCTTATTGATACACAAATTAAATCCACTATGGATTTTTCTACCAAGAAATGAAAAATGAAGATAATATGTGATTATGTCTTGCTATATGTATTAAGTGCATGTAAAAAATGTTATTGCAAAAAAGAATAGCGTTTTAGCGCTAGATACGACAACAAATGTCAATATCCTAAAGATTCTAGGAAGCTACATGGTGTTATAAATTTATGTTTATATCGTGATATTAGGTTAGTTTGCCTTTTTGTAGAGCGTTGTTTTAAGTGTAAGCCATAAAATCTAAGTCTTGGATATATATGAATTCATTGTATGCAATTATGGAGGAGGATTTTTCCTAGTAATTTTATCTCTTTACTTCAAATATCTTCATGTGTAATTAAAATGTTTTAATGTATTTTTATAAATTATAGATCATTGATAACACATTTAATTAATTTATTATTATGGTCATAATTAATTGACATTATTGTGAATTTTAAATATTATGAAGTGTTTTTTAATGATCATATTAACCTATACATGAGTTATTAATTGGTAAACTATTTAAATTTTATCAAATCATCTTTCTTTATATTTCTTTGTATATCTTACCATTGATAGTTTAGTGAGATATTTTTTGAAGGATAACATTTGACAAAGTTTTCAAGAGTTATGCCTATGTGGATTGAAGATACATATATAATTATATGTAAATTTGAAGTCATCTTAGGGACTATATTTTTTTGTTAAATCATATATTGAGTACCTAGAATCTATTCTTATTTGGTAATTGATGTATTCAGATCTTGTTGTTATTGAAAAATCCAAGTATCCCTTTTCCATTGTTGTTATTGTTCTCTCTTGTTATTTGTTATAGTGGTTTGTTGCTAAAAATTTCTATGTCTCAAGTTATCCTATTGTGCTTTTTGGTACTACAACAAAATATTTTGGCTTGCAATTGGGACAATAAGTAAGATTACTCATGAAGAAAAATCTATTCAAGTTTCAGAGGTTGTGCTTTAGAAGATAAAAAGATAGAAGCGTCAAAGTGTACATTATGCTAGTTTGGTGATTGTGTTGAAGTTTATATTGGATACACCAAAGAGAGGAAGTGTGTGCCAATTGTACAAAGCATGTGAAGGTAAATTGAGACCAATTGAGTTCAAGATGGGAAACACATAGAATATTCTTAGTCCTAATGTAATGTGTTATCTTTAGGATTGATCCAACTACATGTTTCATGGTTTTTGAATTAAGTACTTTATCTTGGAGATAACTTAAATTGATTTTAGGTTTCCATATACATGAAACTAGTAAATTAGAATGCATGCACGTGTGCGCATACACGCATGCATGCATGCATGTGTGTGTGTGTGAGCGTGCATGCGCGTGCGTGTGCACGCATAATTTTATTCAAATGTGTGGATATAGTATGATTGATATATCTTGATGGGAAGAAGAAGGTGGTGAATGAATATGTATTGTGAAGTGTTCAGTTGTGATGAAAAATCATATGAGAGTATTATGAGGCAGATCAAATTAGTGAACTGATGTAAATTGAATCTGTAAGGTCTACATTTTTTTATTTTTTTTTGTATATGTTCTTTGTATATTAGGTTGACATCTCATAACATGAGTTGGTACTTAGTTTCTTGGATTAGGGGATTGGTGTGTCATATGATTTGATTCCTATAAAATTATTGTAACTTATTTATTATTTTTTGGGACTAGATTTGAAGAGTAGATGCAAGCAAATATTCTCAATGGGTTTTTCTTTTTGGGTTTCCATATAAATTTGGTTTTCCTATGTGTTGGTGTGTGGATATGTTTTACATAATTCTATAAATGTCATCTTGAGAAATAATGATGTTGCATTAGTAATTGAAGTTAAAAATAGGTATATATTGATCACCCACACCCCCCCCCCCCCACTCAATATATTTATTTGCATAACACAAAGAAACCATATAATTCCAATATTTAATTATTTCTAGGATAATTCTCCCCTAGTCTAAATAGATACACCCTCAAATTGATCATTGGTCTACCATTTGAATCACAATAATTGATTGATAAATAGATTATTTAGAATTATTAGTCAAATGAGAATTAATTGGCAATATATGAGTCACCTGAAATATATAATAATAAAATAAGATTTATTTACTATAGGATATATTTAAGAAATCGTTTGAATTCCATGGGCATGCTTAACATCAACCTCCTTCCAAGATTATAATCAATTTTTTTGATAAACAATAAAAAACCTAGAGTTAAAATGCTTATCAATATTAGTTAGAGAGGTAAATTTATAAAATGGTTACTCCTGTGCGGAATCACTCCATAAAAGTGTGAATTTTTACTCTCTAAAAGGTTTCATCTTCAGATTATTTGAAACAAAGTTCCATGTTCCAATAAAAAGTAAAAATCATAAAACAAAATGTATTTTCTATATACCTCTCTTAAATAAATTCTATTTCAAATAAAATAACTATTTGAACTCTTTGAAAAGATTTATCATTTAAAATAAACTTCTATATTTTATAATTATATTATTTAATATTTTAATATTTTATTTTTTCATAGTTTATATTTTTAATTTGACTTGAAATATTTTTAAATAATATTTATCAATATTTTACATTTATCTTGATTTAATTTAAAAAATATATATTAAATATAGAGATTATTACAGCTTTCAGTTTGAAATATTCCATTTCATTGTTATATTTCTGTAAGTTTTCAAAGTTTTTTAATTTTTATATTTCTGTAAGTTTTCAAAGTTTTTTAATTTTACAATAGAGGCAACGTATTTTCTTAAACATTGAAACAATATTAAAGTAAACATGCATTATAATTACAACACTTAGATAATTTATGAAACCTTGAATATGATTCAAGCCAGAGCATACGCTTAAAATCTCATTAATCTATAATCATATATCGAAATTTACATTGACACATAAATTTTGCGACCCCATAGCAAACTATTAATGTACCATTCATGAATCATACTTGAAATTTGATCAAATTGAATATATATATTCTTGTTACAAAGATTCAAATTAAGTATCAGGCAATCAAGATAGATAAAAGTAATTTGCCTTATGAAATATGTCAGTGATTAGTGGACAGGGATTAGAAAAGATCCAAAATATTTGTATGAAGCCTTGTTTTATGTTTTGCAGCAACTTGGATCTGGAATGTTGCCTGCACAGTTAGAGCACGATTGCAACATCTCCACAATTTGAAGCAAATTATCAGCGCTTGCATTTGAATTCACTTTCTCCTTGAGGATTGATCGAGTAGATACAGTGAGGGAGAACATAACGTTGAGCACAACCAACAATACCATAATTTTCAGAAGCATTGATCTCGCCATACTAACTGCCACAACGAATTCTAAGTAGACAAACGTGTTTCTTTTATAAATGAAGAAGGGAAAGCTGGGTGAATATCTTAGGGAAAGATCGGGAATGGCTATAGATACAACAGAGACAGACGACGAGGCGAAGTGTTTGAATACTTCAATATTGAAATATCTTTGCTGATACAGAGCAAAGATCGCGAATGGCTTTAGATAATGGAAGTATATCGTATTTATAGAGACAGACAACGGTGTGCAAGTGTTTGAATGGTTCAATATTCAAATTCGCTCAAGGAGGGTGATATTCAAATTAAAACAATAACGCGTTGAAGAGGCAAACAAGGCAAAAGAACTTTTCTGGTCTTCATATGTGACTAAATTAAGAGTGACGGGCTTTTCTTGGACCAAATATAAAAAATTCTCTCTTATATTGTGTTTTTTTGACATTTTCTATTTCAAAATCGATATTATTCAACAGCTCACGTGTTTCTGATAAAGACAGGAAGTTTATTAAAAACAGGCTTTTGGGGCATTACAAAGAGGTGGATGAACAAGAAAAAAACAAAGAAATCTTAAGGCCCAAGGTTACGTTTCTCCTTACTCATATGACAGTTAATGATTTATAAGTTCATTGTCTTAGCGCCCACATCTCGATGTGGGATAGTCGATGACACAAATGTGGGATTTGTTCAGGCAGTATTTCGCCCTGTATTTGCATGTGTCGACGATCCAACGGCATTTGAATACTAATTGTAAGTCAACAACTCACCATGATGTCATGCTGCCGTATGTCGTTTTCTTAAAGAAAATGGAAGGCCAGCTTCTAAAGTACTTTTTAACAAGTTAAAACAGCTGTTATGTAAATGCAATTCTCTTATAATGTAATTTTATGTATCTATTTTGGGGTTTAAATTGCTGTTATTATTGGTTGTATAATTCATCTTTTTAGTTATCTATTGATATTTTTTTTAATTCTATTTATTTATTTTTCTCTGATTTTTTATAACATAGTTTTCTTTATTTAATTTTACATAATAATTTTTTAATTCTTTATTTTATTAGTTTATTGTTTATTTTCTACTATGAATTATACGCTTATTATTAATGTTCTTTTAAGTTGTTATTTTCTTTATTTTATTTTATTTTTCTTAGTTTTTAAGTTTAATTTGTCTCTTTTCTTAATTAGGAAATTATTTTCTCTCTCTTATAAGATTACATAAGCAATTCTTTTTTTCCCATTTTTATGTTCTTGATGATGAATCACTAGGTGTGATTCGAAATGTCGATTAAAAACAAACAAACACAGTGTAACCTAAAAACTTGCATTCTAATTCTATGGACCGTGGAAAATTAATTCATTCTGAAAAATATATTTCAAGTATGTGAAGCTATCTATCACCATTAGAACATATGGAACAAATAGATTGCCCTATATCTTCATTGTGAAAAAATTTACCTCAAAAGGATAGAATTCCTTTACTCATTTGCATAACCATTGTTTTAATTTAAAATGAATTATTACATAATTTTTTAAGTCTAGTTTATTTAGCATGATAT
This sequence comes from Cryptomeria japonica, assembly GCF_030272615.1. Taxonomy (NCBI): domain Eukaryota; kingdom Viridiplantae; phylum Streptophyta; class Pinopsida; order Cupressales; family Cupressaceae; genus Cryptomeria; species Cryptomeria japonica. The sequence continues at coordinate 841,632,407 of NC_081407.1, read as the reverse complement.
CTTTTTTAGAATTTAACATAAAATCAAGGAATCCATGCATGCAATCAAGTGATTTTTAAAAAATTATTCTTTTCAATTTTTTGATAGTTTCTTTTACCTATTTGAATGTTTTGTTTAATAGAAAAGTCTATGTGATTCTTTTCAACCAATAATTGTAATTATTTAAGAATGTTTTAAAATTTATGTACATCAATATCAATCTTTAACATGATCACAATATAAGGAGCCATTGAACCATTTCTATACAATTTTTAAAATTCAAAAAACCTATCTAGAAATAGTGTCCTAACTAATCATTTCAAGTATAATATTAATTATATAAAGAATATTGAAATTATTGCAACTCAATAGGACCTATTTGAATATTTATATGAGGTAATTCCATCCTCGCCTAATAAATAGTGCCTAGAGTTTTCACCTTGCTAATTAGTTCTTTTTTTAAGGCTTATTAGGTTTCATGTGTAAGCAATATGACCCTAGACTTAGGAGGTTAAATTTTTGAGGGTGAAAGTTTTACTTACAATTAACAATGAATTAATTAGTGGTTTATTTGTCTTAAAACTTCATTTCACCTAACAAGTAACTTTTTTAAGCTCAATAGTGGTTGTCTTATAGTAAAATAAGGCTAAGAAGAAGTAAAGGATGTTGGATCCTATTATAAGAAGTAAATTAGATTCCTTTGAAATTAAAAAAAATTATGATATATTTCATATTGAACTATCAAGAATTATGTTACATTATGAGAATGTATTATTAAAAAATAGATGCACATAGATTTGATGATGATCACTGTAGATATTAAAATAAAATTCCTAAATAAACTATTTATTATATATAATAGTTATAAATAGATTAAAAAATATATTATAGATTTCTAAAGAAATGAACCTCCTCCGACCATCAAATATTATTCCACCCTATGCCAAATTTTATTCCATGTCTTCTCTAAAGAATGGACTAAGTATTTAAGTGTAGAATGGGTTTAGATTTGGTCCCTAGAGGACATGTTGTGTCTATCTAGTGAGGACTATGTCATTGGACATATATAATTTATCTTTTGTTTACTATAGTATTTTACTAAGAATTTATTGGTTACATCTATCTTTAATAAACTAGGATTTTATAGAAGGCTATCTAATTAGATAATGAGGTTCTATAGACTACTTTTTTTTTCTAGTAGATTGACTACTGTTGAAATAACTATATTTATCACAATAGCTACATAATGATGAAAGTTTATGGTTCCTCACAAGTTGCCTCTTTTTTAATCTCACAAAATACTATCTCTATAAATCTTATGGTAGATATATGAAGTAGGTAAGTTTCTTGTTTTCCATTCTTCTCAATTCAATTTTCAATACTTGGATGGAATAATCATATGTTATGGACTGGAATTAAATAAAAATATATATTATGAACATGAGAATATTATTGAAAAATATGAGGAGAAATGTGAAGGTCTAATTATAAGCATAGTCATAATTATAAACTTATGAACAAATAATTTGATAATAAATTTTCTTGCAAAATTTGAGAAAGATAGTAAGAGAGAAAATATGGATTTGTCTGGAGTAGATAACTTCACGAGGAAGGTGAGTGATAGAAAATATAAGATATTTTAATTATCTCAAAGATCTAGTGTATATATAGGAAATACTATAGTTGATTGTCGATATATTTGAAATCATGTCAATAAGGATGAGCCTACTAAAGTTGGAGATCTTATCTTTGGGTGAAGCTACAAAGTAATATCACACTTAGGTCAACTTTTCAGCACAAGTGAATTTAAGTATTTCTAAATAAAAATTATTTTTCATCAAACATATGATCTAATTAGATTCATTCTAGCTAATTTAGATATGAGACACAATAAGTCCAATTGAAAGTTTCTACTAAATACATATTTTATACCATTTTAGAATCAATCACCAAAAAAATAAAATTATTAAAAAAATCAATATTTCAACAGCCCCTGTCCTTATAAATATACATATTTTTAAATATAAAACACAGCCCTTTTATTTTCAATTGAAACTGTTTTACTTTGAATATCACCTTCTTGAAATTTGATGACCAATTAATTCAATTGCACTCCGTCGTCTCCCTCTATTAGTACGGTTTAGTAACTTTATCGATCTACTAAAACAATACTGAATGGAGTCATTGAGAAAGTAGACTTCCCTTATTGATACACAAATTAAATCCACTATGGATTTTACTACCTGGAAATGAAGATAATATGTGATTTTCCCATGCTATGTGTAGTGATTGCATGTAAATAATGTTATTGGATAAAAAAAAAATAGTACTGTGTTAGCGCTAGATATGACAGCAAATGCCAATATGCTAAAGATTCTAGGAAGCTACATGATGTTATAAATTTATGTTTATATTGTGATAATAGGTTAGTTTTCAAATTTGTTGAGGGTTGTTTTAAGCATTAGCTATAGAATCTAAGTCTTAGTTATATATTAATTGATTGTATGAAATTATGGAAAATGATATTTTTTTGTAATTTCATTTTCATAGTTCAAATGTCTTTTTTGGTGTAATAAGGTATTTTTGCAAATTATAGATAATTGAGAATACATTTCATTTATTGTTATAGTCATAATTGGTTGACATCATTGTAAATGTACAATATTATAAAGTTTTATTTTTAATGAGCATATGAACTTATACACGAATTATTTTAATTTTGTAATGATATTTAATGTAGAGGTGGTTGTATGAAAATATTTTAGTTTATGTATAGTGCGAGTTCTTATTTCAAATAGAAATAAAACTCATATTTTTATCAGAATTTAAATCATCTATTGATTTTAGTTGGTCTTTAATAGTAAACTATTTACATTTTATCATATCATCTTTCTCCATCTTTCTTTGTATATAATATTGTTGATAATTTTATGGAATGTATTTTAAAGGATAATGTTTGACAAAGTTTTAAAGAGTTATGCTTATGTGGATTCAAGGTGCATATGCGATTATATGTAAATTTGAATCCATCTTAGGGACTATAAAGTTTTTACATGATATTTTTGTTAACCTAATCTATTTTGATTTGGTAAATGATGTATCTAGATCTCGATGTTATTGGAAAATCCAAGTATCCCTTTGTCATTGATGACAAAGGGGATAGTTTAGTATTCCAAAATGTATCAAGGGAAGAATCCATAAAGCATCATAAAAAGAAGAGGAGAATATGTCTCAAAGAGAGGATCGACCGAGATAGGCAAAGAATGGATTTCTAACGATATGGGGATCATTTTGTTGTTGGCATCAATGAAATTTTAATACATTTTTAAATATGGTGTTTTCATTGATTTCAAGGAGATTATTGATGTTTATCAAGGAGAATATTGAATTAGTATCATTTATGCTAGAGCATTTGAGGAAAAATTAGGATAGATCCTATTAATGGTAATATTATGGATAGCTTTCTTGTAGAATGTTAATGTTATCATTATGTACCTAGATCTATGTTCCCTAACTGTATAGTATATTTACTAAAGCCTACAATTTTTTGTGTTTAGTTATAGTGATTTGTTGCTCAAAAAGTGTATGTGTCTCTAGTTAGTTTGTCATGGTTTTTGGTACCGCATTGTACTATAGTAAAATATTTTGGCTTGTAATTTGGACAATAAGTAAGAATACACATGATGAGAAATCTATTCAAGTTTCAAAGGTTGTGCTTTAGAAGACAAAAAGATAGAAGTGACAAAGTGTACATTATGCTAGTTCAATGATTGTGTTGAATTTTATATTTGACAAAAGAGAGAGGAAGTGTGTGCCAATTGTAGGAAGAGTATGAAGGTAAATTGAGACCACTTTAATTCATGATGGAAAACACATTTCATGATTTTTCAAGTAAGTACTTCATCTTGCAAACAATGTAAATTGATTCCTGACAAGTAGTAAATTGGAATGCATGTGTGTGTGAGTGTGTGTGATTTCATTTAAATATGTGGAAATAATATCATTGATGTATCTATAATGGGAAGAAGAAGGTGATGAATGAATATATGTTGTGAAGTTTGAAAATTGCGATGGAAAATCTTGTGAAAGTATTATGATGCAAATCTTAGATTTGTGAAGTGATGCAAATCGAGTGTGTAAGGTTTGCAAGACATTTTATTAATTTCATATACATTGCTTGTATTTGAGGTTTGAACCTCATAACCCGAATTGCTACTCATTTTCTTGGTTTAGGGGATTGGTCTTTCCTTTGGGTTGATGCCTACAAAATCATTCTAAGTTATTTATTATTTTTTGGGGCTAGATTTGGAGAGTAGATACAAGCATATATTCTCACTATGGGTTTCCATATAAAATCAGTGTTCCTATGTGTTTATGTGTGGATATATTTTGCATAATGATCTAAACATGTCATCTTGAGAAGCAACAATGATGTTACAATAGTAATTGAAGTTAAAAATAGGTATATATTGATTCACCCACCTCTCAATATATTTGTGTGCATAATACAATGAAACTGTAGAATTCTAATGTTTAATTATTTCTAGGATAATTCTTCCCTACTCGGAATTGATACACCCACAACTTGATCGTTGGTCTACTAATTGAATCTTTGAAAAACACCATCCTCCTCCTTGAGAATGAAGCAATTTTTTACTAGAAGTGTGAAGATATTTTGGTAGAGTGTAAGATTCTCATTCATAGGATTAACAATGTACACATTTGTCATATGAGAAGCGAATGTGGAAAGTATGGCTTCATTATGACCATTTTAAAAATGATTAATAATTTGGATGAATATCTATGATATTCTAGATTTTGTTTGTGTGGCAATATCTAAGGACATAAATATTAATAATCAATCATAATTCACTTTTCATTTTTTTTTCCGTTGTTTTGGCTAGTGCCTTTCTGTCTTGGTGGTGGGCGTCTCTTTACAAAACGAGGGTTACTTCCCCCTTTTCTCATAAGTGCTGTTGTTCTCAAACTATTGGTTTTTACTCTCTCTACTTGATTTTTATGGTGAAGTTATTTGTGATTAATAAGGGAGAAAACCTAATACAAGTTGATCCTAATTCATGTGACAAATTTGAGAGTAATGCTAAGATATGTCAGAAAGTGGTTAACAAGAAACTAGATAGTTATGTTGAAGGAATGTAGGGTTTAAACTTGGAGCTCTACAAGACATTTGTCAAGGTCTAGTAGAAGAGGGCGATGAAAATTGGAATTACTTTCTTCAAAGTCACTTTAGATTTGATTGCCACCATTAGAGGGTTTTTACAAGATGGTGTAACTTTCCCCAAGAATCTAAAAGGGTCCTATAAGGAAGAATTCAAGTGATTTTTCAAGTTGGGAGAAGGGGTTTCTAGGTTACAAAGAAGGTATAATAAAGAAGAGATTCCTATTATATGGAAAGATGATGCCCTTTTGTTGATGAAAATCATCACTTTAGATGGACATTTTAAGAGATTTCATACCTAGCTTTTCTTGATGGTAAATTACCTCAAGTATGGTTTAACGATGAATTTTTCTTACTGGGTTTGTTCTTCATTATCTCAATCTATTTATAGAGCTAGGCCTAATAATTCCCTTCCCCTCCATCAAGGGTTAACTCTTAGACTATAAATTTCACCTTGATTTAACCCCTTCTACTGGGCCCTACTAAGTTTTCTTGGCCCTTCGTCGGATCCACATTTAGTGTTTGAGATCTTTAGTTCCCCCATGTTGAAACCTAGGCCCACTATTGTCTCCTTTTCTAAACCCAACCTTGTCCCTTCCTACTTTAATTTCCTCAGAGAATTGAAACAAATGAGATCCACTAATCTTCCTCCTAAGGATGTGGAGGTGTTGGATTCAGATGTAGAGGAAGTGTATGAGGATTTTGAGTCCTCCTTTGATTCAATATCAGTCTAGTCCCATACAACTTCTTATGGAGTTTCCCCTTTTGTCCCGGTCAAGAGATTCCCAATATCATGACTGGTCCTCTTAACTTTGGCTTGAAGTTCTTAAAGCTAGAGGAAAGTGTTGAGAAGAAGGGCCTAGTTATTAAATAGATTTTATTAGAGTTCAATGTGGCTATGAAGAAGATCAACAGACTTGAGGACATGGATAAGGCTGAAACTGGGGCAAACAAATTAGCTATGGAGGAGAAGGACGAATAGTTCTAGGAAGCTACAAGCAATAAGGCCTATAAATTAGAAAATTGGGATGAAGTTGAGGGGATGCTAAAAGACCATAGTGAGAAGGTGTCTTAAAGAAATGAGTACAAGGTTGTAATGGAGCTGAAGGAAATCCAGGAGATGGTCTAGAATAATTCAGCTTCCCTAAAATCTATTCAATAGGAAAGCCAAATAAAACAGACATGCTTTGGTCCCCTCTGCTTAGATGGATCTCTCTGCCTCTATGGTTAAAGATACTTTGAACTGTATGAAGGATTCTAACAAAAAAATCTCTCTTTGATAAAGTTTTAGGTCTCTACAAAGGTTGGCAAGAGGGTAATGGCTTTTCTCTATAGAACATCTCATTGTGTCTCTGGTGGCTAGCTATTTTATGTTTCACTATTTTTTGTTGGTTCTATCCCTGGTCTTGGTCTTGTGCTTGGTGGTTCAGTACTATATTTTTGTGATTTTTCTTTGGACAGGTGGCACTTTCTTATAGATATGTAATGGTATGGCTCTAACCTACTGTTTATAAAGTAGTACCTAACAAGAGAATAATCATCTTTAAGAACACCACATATCACATAGAGAAATCAGGAAAAAAAAATTCTCAACACAACCTCAAATTTTTGTACTCATAAAATATTATTATTAAGATGAATGAAAGAATCCTTATGAAAATGTGAAAGAAACCCTAGGTGAAAATCCTAAAGGAACATGAGCTTATCTATTGCCAACTGTCACAATCCTAATGAAGGAGACCACATAAGCTATTTTTAGACTAATAAAATAAAATAAAATAAAATAAAATATCAAGTAAGCTTAGCTTAAATGAGTAGTGTACTTAAAGGATCTAATTAATTAAATAATTAGATATTTTCTAATTACTCTAACATTTATAAATGTGTAATTCATGTGGTTTCCTCAAAGACCATAAATCTTGTGAGCCAATAGCTTTAAGCAGGATCCCATTCAATACTACAAATCTTTATGCATCGGTATATAGTATATAGTAGATCATCAATAACCCACATAGAATTAAAATAAAAATACTAAAACAAATAGAACTTCCAAGTAATTATTTCTCACAATTTCCAAAGATCGTTTTGTGAGTTTGTTAAAGTCACTTTCCTTAAGCTATTTTGCATTTTAATCAAAATTTTACTATTCATAGTTTAGAATATTATAATTCAATAAATTTAAAAGTTTACATATTATTTAATTAACCTACATTAGGTTAAGAAAATTTAAGTTTTACTTATCATAGTATGTCCATAGATGCACTTGTAAGATCAAAAAGCTAACTTTTGCATAACAAATGTGAAGATGCCAGATTAATATAAGAGACAAAAAATAGTGCGTTTTTATGGTTGAATTTTCTAGTAAATTAAGTTATAATATATGTTAATTTCCAAAAATAAATGACAACATATTTTAGCTTAGTATACAATGCATCATCAATACTACACATAAGAGTAAAATACATAGCATTATTGTTTTAAAATACAAATAAAATTCTAAATACTTAAATGCATTGAGAACCCTATTTGACATGTTACTATGGTCATGGTTTTATTTAGATTGCAAAATACAAGCTGAAGTTTTAGTATTTATGAATTTGTGAAAAGTAATTAATTAAAAATATATATATGAATAAAAATTTGTAAGCATTATTTATGAGTGTCCTTCAACTTTATTATTTCAAATATCTGTAATTTAATATAAAAAATGAAAATAAAAGGTAGAATTAAAATTTATATAAAGAAAAATATGTTAAAAATTAAAAAACTAAAATAAAATAAACTAAACCAGAGTTATATTCCCTATATTCCCTGAAAGAAAATTAATGATGCAAAAAATGGAGCCGTCTTCATTATTCAATAAAAGAAATTGCAGGCTTTATTTATCTATACTTATTTCTATTTTACTGCCAAAATATATTCGCATCTGGTGACAAATGCTCCATCGATAAGGAATGTGGTGGCCTGTAACAGCAATAAGGATTGCGAGTATATGTTATGCACTCTATACAAGCTTTTAAAAAAGCGTTCAATGATTTTTCATCTGGCTCGACTGATTTTTCATCTGGTGACAAATGGTCCACTGATTTTTCATCAGGTGAGAAAAGGTCCACTGATTTTTCATCCTCCAGGAGCGGTGACAAAGAATGTGGTGGCAAATCGCAGCAAGTTGGATCAGGATTCAGGAGTATATCTTCTGCAGTCTAATATATAATTATGTAACATTCGACGGTCTCCAATCAGAATGCTACAAACTGAGCGACATAACAAGTATGAGAGTGATGACCATCGACTTCGATCGATCCATACTGACTACTGAGATGAAGGTAAACATTTTTTTTCCAAATAACTCAGCTGATGAAGATGAAGACACAAACGGAGAATGGAAATCCAGCTATATTTATAGAGACTACATTCTGAATAGTTCAAAATTCTGGTGAAATTTTGAGTGAGAGACGTTCAAACTGATAGGACGTTATGCTCAGGAATTGATCCACCTGTTAAAAACGCTGAGCAGAGTGTAACATGTATCAAAATAATTATTTATGAATGATATCGTATGTGACATTATTCGTTACGACACTTCATCTTCATTCGAAGAAATTTTAATGATTTCCTCTGGTGGAAAATCACACTGTTCTTTATTTTTAGAATTTATAAAAATTGTGGCAAGCTTGTTGGCATCGATTTGATATTCTAACTGTTGAAGATTTCAATTATTTTCTTATACACTAGATTAAGCCAAAAGACTCCTTTGTGGCCGTTGACTCTTAATTTTACATTAAATGATAACAATCTTATGCAAAATTCAGTGATGGGGACCTTTTGGGCGAGATTCACTGAATAACCTTCGGGTTGGAGAAGCCAGCTCTTCATACAATTGGGGAAAAAAAGGGAAGATGAAAACTTAGAAATCTACACTACTTAGGGGATACGCCAAAATATTTTTGGGACACTAGCAACATATAAAGCCTAGATACATGTAGTTTTAAGGCTCATTCAACAATCTAGATGCTCATCATCGTTACAAAAGAAGACCAAACTACAATTAATTTAACATAATATGACATTCACCATTCATCCAATAGATAACAAGTCCTGAAACATATTTTAATCTGTAGAGTCTCACATCATATATCATAGAAGTTACTGAATCTGATTACAATACATAAGTCAACCTACTAAGATTCAAATAAAATAACCATAGAGGCCATAGACATAATCTGATATGTATATCATTCACCTAATTTAATTATCATAAAGTCTTGTCAATGAGCTAAACTATAATTAGTTCTCACGAAAGTATGAACCCCCTAAAAAGAAGAAAAGAAGGCCTATATAGAACCCTCAGCCTTCAACAAACAACACAAAAGTATCAAAAAATCCTAGCAACTGCTTCTAATTAGGAATCTCCTGGCGTGGCACTCCATGAGATGCTACCCAATGAAAATGGCCTTTAATGTTGTTATTCCAACCGCATCATGGCGACTCCTACACTTGCCAAACCAGAAAATCGTGGTGCAAACAACATTCTGGTTCACGAATCATCAAAGAAGACACACAACAAATCGGGAGAGACCCGAAGTTGAGTGCAAAAAAGAGAATTGGAACATGCAACATGGGCGCACCAAGTGTCGCTGCTAGCACACGAAAGACAATGGGGCCAAGAAACATACGCTGAGGAAAAGACCTATGTCATGTGGAAGCTCTGCATCCTCTCAACACTGGGCGAGAAGAGCGATTTGCGTAGAGAAACACCGAGACACCACTTGGCACACATGCAACCATGTAGAAGAGTGGGCCAAAAATTAATGGAAGGGGCTGAAAGTTTACCAGAATGCGGCACACGAACCACTCCGAAAGAATATTAATAGTGGCAAGGAGCAAACCCTATTATTCCTTTATGTCATAGTTATTGAGTTGGATTTTATATATGTCACCTTGGTCTGATATAGTGCAAAGACTAACATTTCATTTTGAGGAATTCAATTTACTAGTCTAGTCAGACCAAGCAAATGGACTTTGTCCAATGTTGGATCTAGGAGTTGTTATTTTCTACTTATAAATTTATCGCAGAAATCTCTTGAAATCATAGTATAGGTTAGAATTTAGGTTGGAATTTATTATTTACTATAATAATTCTCTTTTCCATTCATTCTAATTGAGCCTAAGTTGACTCACAGTTTGGAAATAGGGAAGAGATTCCATATTTTATATTGCAACTCTTCACAACTATTGGAAAACCATGGAATTAATAATTAAAATAGGCAAGAGTATATTCTGAGGCCATTTTTGATATAATAGGTCAATTTTCTTAGCTAACTTATGTTTTTTCTATTTTATTTGTTCTATTAATCATAGTTTGATTGATTTTCAATATTTACTAATTCATTTTCAAATTAATGATAATCGCCAATCTGTCAGATTTTGTATTAATTTTGTTATTGCTACAACTTATCATTTAAGTGGATCTATATATTATTTATTGCAAATATTGAGGTTAAATGGAAATTAAATTCCATAATTGGGTATGAAAAAGAGAGAAATATTAAATACAGAAAAACATCCTAATAATAAATGAAAACTAATCCAAAGGGGTAATTTAACTATCTATAATGGGTGTGTTAGGAAAGATGTAGTTGTTATGGGTTAGACCAGGGAAGGGTTTTTTCACCTACCCCAAAAGGGTTAAATTGGCCAAAATAACTTAATAAATTTTATCCCTGCCATAACACATGTAGCTAAGTTCAACAATTTAGTTATTAGATACTACATGCATGTGCAGGTTCAATTACCCATAGTTGATTTTGATTTGCTAGGAACTCCGTCGTGAGGGACGAGAGCTTGTCATGAGCACTCGGAAGTGAAATCTTCATTTGGTTGGGTGGATAAGATGCCTAGATCATATGTCTATCATCTGGTTGTAGATGGAGGCGAGTCTGATGGCAATGGAGAGGCTACATCCAAAGACAATGATTTCTTATGAACTGATGTATATTGTATTGAATCATTATTATAATTGACCAATATGATCTCATGAGTAGATTATATGACCTCTGTATATGACCCATGTGGTGTCATGTATAATATATGTAAGCTATGTAAAGGACCTACAAGGTCTACTATTATTAATGTGATAGGAATTTGGCATGTAAGATGTAACTAATAGAAAGTAAGGAAACTACTAACTCACTAACCTACTAACATGTGCATGACTTATCACCTAGTGTTTTTGTCATTTAGTTTCTATCTTTTCATTCATTTTCATGAACGTTTAGGATGATTGGTTATGTTGATGCTTATTTAAGTTTTGTAAGTTTACTTTAATCACATGCTCACTAACTATGGGTTTACAATAATCTTCCAATTATCATGATTATTTCTTATTTTCTACATGCACGTCAACATCTAGTTTACCTTTACTTTGTTGTTATCTTTCTTACATATGGAAATCAATTATCTTATGTTAAATCTTTCACTTGTGTTAATGGTAACTTAAATTCACTTGTAGAAATATATTTTAAACTTTAATAGGACTTAATTGAGATATTTTAATTAAGGTTAGAACAAGCGGGTCTTTACACATAAAGACACCAAATGTTGACTTGATCCCATTTGTCAAACCTTCAACTAACTCTAGCAAGGAAGTTCGACCTAAATCACCAAGATTAAAAATGCTAAGGAAAAATGATGGTTCATTCTTTTTGTGTTAGAGATCCTATTTTTATTAATCTAGATGATAATATGGATGATGATATTGTTCCTGCTAACAATATTGATTCTAATTATTCTAATAATATGTGTAAGCTTATAGATGGTGATCATGACTTATCTTCACATTTTTAAAAATAATTAACCCTAGCTCCTAGTGACAAACAAAGTGACTCATCATTAGAGCATGGTGCTTGTTTGGAACTTTTAGTAGCTCCATCTATCATGCTCAAAGTGGTTCCTCCATATCTTTTTCATCTTCCCTAAATGACATTCAATATGATTGGAGGTGGATGGGTTTCTTGATTAGTTTCATTCATGGTATAGATCCTCTCTTGTGTGTTTTCTTGCTCGTAATTTGTTTCCTTGAGATGTGTATTTACGTTAAGTTCTGTTTGGATGACTCATGTTACTCCATTGAAGCAAGGTAATAAAGAGGCTAAACCTGTTGTAACATTCTTCTACTTGTATCTTAATTCTTCTATATGTTATCCCTTGTGTTGTCTATTTGGAGATGGTGGAAAGTGTTGAGATCTCTTTTGGTCTCTTCCACAATGACTCAAAAAGACACATGTTTCCTTCTTCCATTATGTTTGTTGTTCCACTAACTTTTGGGGATGAGGTCTATTCAATAGAAATATTTTCTATATGCACTATTTATATTATCCTTTGAATTGTCCTTATATTATTCTCAATCTAATTCAACTCTTCCTCTATAGCTTTTATCCAATTCTCATCCTTACGTGCTTCAACAACATCTTTAGGTTTAATCTTAGAAATCAAGAATGTCTCTTCAATAAAAAGTATGCTCCTAGTTATCACACCTTTGTTCTTATAAGCAATAATCCGATTCTTAGAATGATTCAATTTCATATACCTCGGAGTCTTCAAATTATTCTGATCCTTAGGCTTTTGAACTTCATCACTAACAATAGCAATATCCATATTAACTATCTCTATTAGATTATTATACTTCAAGATCTCAGTCTTTGTAGGATTTGACACAATATATCGTGATCATCAATCTCATATTTGAATGCTCTGATCTACTTCCCAAAACATTGATCAACCTTTACATTTGCACTTTCCACTATCTTCTTCAACCTCTTATTGTAACATCAGTAAGCCTTGCTCTTATTAGAATATCCCAATAAGATTCCTTCATCACATCTTGCATTGAACTTTCCTATATCCTCATCTCTTTCTATATAACATTTTCTTTCAAAAAATCTGAAATATCTAACTGTAGGAACATGAACAAACCATAGCTCATAAGGAGTCTTACTGGAATCACTTTTTATATGCACCTAGTTGAATGTGTAAACACTAGTGCTAGAAGCTTCCTTCAAAATGGTTTGCGCAACATTTCCTTCAATCAACATCATTCTAGAAGCATCCAAGATTGTTTTATTCTTCCTTTCAATAAGTCCATTCTGTTGAGGGGTTCTAGGAGCAGATAGTTGTCTTCTAATTCCATTTTTTCTCACAAAATGTATCAAACTCATCAGACATGAATTCTCCTCCTCTATCAGATCTCAGACACTTCAATTTCAACCTTGTCTCAGTCTCCACATTTACTTTGAATATTTTGAATTTCTCCAATGCTTCTAATTTCTCCCTTAGAAAAGTCACCCACATCATTCTAGAGTAGTCATCAATCAACAACATGAAATACCTATCACCCTGCATGCTTCTCACTCTAGTAGGACCACATGAGTCAGTATGCACAAGATCTAATAGCCCATTAGATGTATACAATTTACTTTTAAATAGTTTTCTTTTTTGCTTTCCCAATGACATTCTTTACATACCAGATTAGTCAAAACTAACATGTCACATACTCCTATCCCACAACCAACTTTCATCAATCTAAGCAATCAAGCAACTTTTCTCATTGGAATTCAAGTGTAAGAATTACCTTTAGTCTTAGTCCCTATTGCAATATCTATATCGGAGGCATTCATAATCTTGCATTTACCATTCTTGAATTGAAAATCATATCCCTTGTCAACCATATATCCAACACTCAAAAGATTATGCTTTAAACCTTCAACATATAAGACGTCATCAGTATTATTCTTATCATCAAAAGATATAGAATCTCTACAATGAAACACACAAGATTTATCATCTCCAAATAGTACTATACCACCATCATACCTTTCCATTTCAAAAATTTACTTTTATCACCTGTCATATGATGTGAACAACTGCTATCAATTACCCATTCATATTTTTCTTGAATCTTCAGAGCCAAATCTTTCTCCTCAATAATGTAGCTTGTACAATTAACTATTACCATATCATCTTCCTTGATAGCAATAAATACAAATTCATCTCTTGAATTTCCATTGTCAGATTCCTCATCTATCACACCTTCATCAGTAGCATAATAGCATCTCTTCTGATTTTTGTACTTCTGATAGGGCTTATAGGGCTTGTCATGCTTATCATGCTTCTCATATCTATAATGATTATCAAATCTATCATATCTTTCATGCTTATCATACCTAGACATTCTTTCAGGACACCTAGAAGCAAAATATCCTATATTATTACAAGAGAAATATTTGAAAGGTAACATTCCATCATACTTACCGACTCCCTTATGAAATCTTCGAGTAGTAAGTGCATCAAACTCATCCAGCTCTTTCTCCTACTTTTCCATCTTGGTCATCTCTCTTTCATATCTTGAAACCCTAGATGAACTCTCTCTCGGATCATATAGTTGCTTCTCGGATATAGAGGCTTTAAATGCAGTTTCAAATTTACCATGTGATTCTCCAAATTTGCTCAACTCCAATGCAGCCAGCTTACCAACCAACATATCTCTAGTCACAGTAGTCAAACTTTGGATCTCATCAATAGCAGCAACTTTAGCTTTATAAGTAGAAGGCAAAGATCTCAACACCTTAGAAACAATCTCATCTTCCTCAAGAGTTCTACCAATACATCTGATGTTTATAAAAATCTCATTTACTTTAACGATAAAGGATGTTATATTCTCATCTTCTCCCATCTTCAATGTCTCATATTTTCCCTTCCAAATCTATAGCTTAGCAACTTTAACTTGTGCATCTCCTTCATACAAGACCTCTAGATTTTTCCATATCTAATGTGCAGTTTGAGGTCCCATCACATTAGTCATATCTGAATTGGTCAAGAAACTCAGCAACGCATACTTATTTCTTATGTTATGCTCATCTTCCTTGATTTCATCAGCAGTAACTAGTCCATTCGGAGGAACATTGTAGACATTCTTTGTAATCTTTCAATAATCTTCTCCAAGACATTTTAAATGAACTTACATCTAGTCCTTCCATATAGTGTAATTATTTCCATTAAATCTAAGACTCACCTTCTTAAACACAGGTTGTCATCCTAGATTTCCTCAAGTGGTTAATCTTCTTCTGGAGGATCTAGCTCTGATACCACTTGTTGGAAACAACAAGGAAGGAAAACTAAGAGGGGGGGCTGAATTAGTTTTCACCGGATCTAAGAAATTAAGCACAATCTCAGATCTAATCAACTGCAGTAAAAGGAAAGATAACATCAATAACAACAACACACATAAAACTAATATTTTTGACATGGAAAACCTGGTTAAGGGGAAAACCATGGTGGGAACCTACCCACAATGAGATGATACTCTGCACTAATATGTGCAAATATTACAATGGGGAATGCACATGCATTCGGGAAAACTACCTAGAGCTCATTGCTCAAATTACAATGACCCAAAAGGCTCCAACTCTTAGGGAAGGTTCACTACCTTACAAAGATCATCGGACTACAATCCAAAAAAGATGAATTGCAAATATAGCATCTGCTAATGACTGATGATAATTTTGGTTAAGCTCAAATGTCTTCCCTTCACCAATCTTTTCTTAATACACCACACAAAAAGATGAATTCACTTGAATACACATACACCACTCTTTGATAATGCAGACTCAATAGAAACCACCAAATTACATGAATATTACACCTATTTATACAAATCATCAACCTTCACTACAAGGTTGGTCAAACCCTTAACACCTAATTACAAATATACATCACACAATACATAAATTAACCACCCAACCAATACAATGTCATAGACAAAATGACATTGACCTAAATTAACTCCTCCAATATGCACCACCATCGAAAATCTCACCAAGATCAATCGCAACATGTTAAACCACATAAAATACCGCATAACATGAAGAATATCACTGAACCCATAAGATCATCAAGAACACACACAATAATAAATTTACACCACAAAAACAAATAGGACATGGTTAGGAAACACCATCAATCATGTTAGAACTATCTACAATAGCTGCACCAACACCACTTATTCAAATCTCATCGATCAACATGCTAACACTCAAGAACACTTAATAGCAGCAACTCAGACAAGAAAGATAGCTTGTAGATCATAAAATCATGAACCATTTGAAATGAAGATACACACGAACATCCCAAACATTCTCCCAAATCCACAACACAAGATATGATCATACTAGAGCACAATGGATCTGTAAGGAAAGCACAGTGCAGAAAATGTTCTCCTAACACCAATTCTAAGGGGAATAAAGCAAGTATGTGTTTAAATTCTTTTGGAGAACATTAAGATATACAGAGACTAATGAAAAACTAATCACACAAAAAACACAAAAGAGAGTTAACACCAAATTTACGTGGGAAAACCCTTACGGGTAAAAAACCCACCACCAAAGAGAGATCACTTTATTCACAATTAACAAAAGGTTACAATAAAGTTATAGATCCTCTTTATAGGCATTTTCTCTCAGAATCTATGTTTGGATCACAGTCATCACCTATGTAGAGCACTCAGGCTTCCAACAGGACTCCACACCATACATCACATAGTAACCTCTCTCACAAGACCATATTTGGTGTCCAAGTGTTTCACCTTTTGGACTTTGGTTCGAACGCACACCCGTAGTCGGTCTCTACTCCATCGGCCATCAGAAAGACTACAAATGTGTTGCTCCGATCTATGGATGAACTACTAGATGACTCCACTAATGCGGCTCACAACAGGTTGGCTCCATCGGCTCATCGAGATAGCCTTCAACTGGTAGGCCCAATCTCTCGATGATCGTAAGACGATTCCATTGGGCCATCCCTAATCTGCTTCCATAGTTTCCCCGATCTCCAATGACCAAGAAGATGGGTCCATCGGTCCATTAGAGTGGCACCAAACAAGTTCTCTCGATCTCTGATGATACCCCGATCACCGAAGGTGACTCCATCGGGTCATCGACAAGACAAGCAAACTGGCTACCTTGATCCCCAATACCAACCAAGGTAGAATCATCGAGTATCAGTGCAAGAACCAACCATGTCATCCTGATCACTGAAAGAACTTAGTTGGTTTCATCGAGTCATCAAAAACATACCCAAACTGACTACCCAGATAACACCGAAGTCGACCAAAGAGTATCAACCGGGTAGTCAACATAGCATTCAACAAACTCTTTCGATAGCCGATAACACTCCAATGACCCAAGGAGGATCCATCGAGACTCGGCATAGCTTCCATCCCATTCCTCTTAATAGCCTATGTCAACCTAAGGAAAATCCATTAGGTATCAGTGTAATGTCGAACAGGTCCACCTGATAGCTGATGCTACCCCGATGACCGAAGACAACTTTGTCGGGTCATCTGGATGACTTCAAACCTGCTTCTCTAAGCTCCATTACACTTCAAGACATAGGAAGATGGACTCATTGGGTATTGGTATAGCAGATCGATGCCACTCCTGATGACCGATACCTACTCGGATATGTCAAGTTCATCGGCAAAGGTTATAACGATAGAGCTCATAGATTTTCTTCACATTGTTTCATCGGCCAAAGTTAACCCGATCAGTATGAACAAATCTCAAGTGAATTAGAGGCACATTTCCAACAAAATCCCACTTGACGAGGAATTCACTGGACTCCCAAACACTTATAGACATAACTAAGAAACATGGACTCTAAATCCCATCAATGTTGATATACCACTCGATCATAAATCATCAGGAAATAGAATTTACTATGTGCATCATTGAGATACCTGTAGAGTAGTCACATCTCATTCATGGAGATACCTACCTTCTACCATGCCACTTCCACTGGACACACATAGAATCTATCCACTAAGAAAACCATATAATCTGTCTCACAGAAAACCATAACTCTGTCTCCCAAGAATACAAAACTCTCGATCCAAACAAGGCTAACTGAATGTACCAACATTTGTCACAAACATAGCTTGAAAATAACCTACAGCAAGTGCTAGCACATCCAACTATGCATACCTCTATGGTATACTATATTTCCATGTATCCATGAGAACCTTTAACTAATCAACCCATGCCAAATCTTCAAATGAAAAACAACAATATCATGAAGTATCAAGCAAATAATCAGTATCCTAAAAACACAAAAATAACCAAGATCAATGTCAAAATTCCTAACTACAAAATCAGGAACTTAAACATGACAACCATGATCTAAAACATCTCATCCAAAGAGATAACATGCTCCATATGAAAATCTCCATATCATGCCATAACTCTAAATACTTCTCAAGAGTGTACCATGATACAATAAAAACACAACCTAACAAGAATAACATGTTAAAACATAAACAACATCTCTACCAAGGACTTATGAATCCTCAAGATGTCAGCATCTTCAGTCACATGAAGATCATCCACCATCAAGTGATGAATATACATCGCTACCAAACATGGTACCAAGTCTTACATGGTATCATGATAAACATCTTCTTCATGAAGATTGAACTAGACATCAATAGATGTTTGACTTGCCAAAGCAGCTCAGAAGGTATCTCCATCATCATTCTAAGAGGACCCAGAATTTGAAGAACTTTTATTTTTCTTCTTCTCTCTGCAATCCTTCCAGATATGACCAATCTGCCGACAATTCTAGTACTTTGCTTTGCACTTCTTTCCAGGAGACTTAGAACATTCCTCTGACTTGGATTTAGACTTCTTGTCCTCTTGATTTCCTCTAATAGTGAAAGCCTCCTTGACCATATCAAAATATTTTCTTCGTGTTTCCTCTGACAGTAAGGAAGAAACCACACCTTACATTGTGACCGTGGTTGTTGTACTCCCAATGGCCATTACCAGATGATCCCATGTGTCAGGCAGAGAACATAACAAAAGCATACATCAATTCTCATCATCAATATTTACTCCTACGAAGGTTAATTGTGCAACAATCATGTTGAAAACATTCAGATGATCTGCTAAAGATGTACCCTCGTCCATCTTCAAGGAATACAACTTCTTCCTCAAGAACAAACTATTTACTAGAGACTTTCCCTGATAAATATCACCAAGTTTCTTCCACAGAAGAATAATAGTCTTCTTCTTGTGAACATTTAATAGAAAAAAGTCTACCAAATAGAGTCTAATCAACCCTTTGGCTTTTCTATCTGCAATGTCCCATTCCTCTTGTTTCATTCCTAAAGGTTTAGCTCCAGCCACTACAATCCAAAGATCTCTATCAACTAGCAAATCTTCAACATTAAGTTTCCACAACTCAAAGTTGGAGCCATTGAACTTCTCAATG
The DNA here is from genome assembly GCF_030272615.1 of Cryptomeria japonica. Classification (NCBI taxonomy): domain Eukaryota; kingdom Viridiplantae; phylum Streptophyta; class Pinopsida; order Cupressales; family Cupressaceae; genus Cryptomeria; species Cryptomeria japonica. The sequence goes on along the minus strand of NC_081407.1, from coordinate 841,612,930 downwards.
TCCATTCGCCCAGAGGTGTTCGCCATCTTAAACTACAAATAAGACAAATAAACACTCTGCTAGACTCCCACTGAAAACTTGAATTGGCACAAAGAACCAACCCTACCCAACAAGGATAACAAAATAGGCCAAGCTCTGATACCACTTGTAAGGAAAACACAGTGTGGAAAACGTTCTCCTAACACCAATTCTAAGGGGAATCAAGCAAGTATGTGTTTAAATAATTTTGCAAAACATTAAGATATACACAAACTAATGAAAAACTAATGACATAGAAAACACAACAGAGAGTTAACACCTGATTTACGTAGGAAAACCCTTACGGGTAAAAAAACCACCACCAAAGAG